>NC_053157.1:231104669-231125112 GCF_016835505.1 Polypterus senegalus | reverse complement strand
AGAAAGGGGTGGAGCCAGAAGTACCCAGGTGCTTCAAGTCCCACAGAGAGAAACTACCAAGGGGACCGCGGCTGTGCTATGAATGCCGCAGGCCGGGCCATGAATGGAGAGGTTGTCCTAGGAGGGAAAGGGAGCAAAACAATCATTCTTATATTGTTCCTCCTAGGTTTACATGGGAGTGTCAGCTGCATCATCGGGGCCCGACCTTTGGATCTCCTTGGGGGAAGATGTCCCGTGTGGGACAGGATGCGCAAAACCCTGGTTTTCCGCTGGGGGAGGAGTACTGTGGTCTTTGACCGGCTTGTTATCCCGACCAATACCCCCAGGCCGCCAGATGGAGCCATCCCTGCAGTATGGAGGTGCCCCGAAGACCAGCAGGGAGTCATGGACTATGTAGTTTTTAAACACGACCCTGCTGGATACCACAGAGGGCCACAAGAGGGGCTGCAGTGAATACCAAAGACTCATTTGTGCCCTGTAACCCAGAAGTGCGTCAAAGGAAGAGCGACGTGCTTCTGGGGTAAGAAGAAGGACTCATACCTGACCAAGAAGTGATAGAGAATCACGTGGACTGGGGATTGGGAACACTTCCGGGTCAGGAAGGATAAAAGGACTTTGGGAGCTCCCAGATGGCGAGCTGAGCTGGGTGGAAGGGTGGCAACACGTCTGGGAGTTGGAGGATTGTTTATTGTTATTGTGATTATTATTTGTATCAGTATAGTGGAGGAGTGGGTGCTTTGTGCACAGTGGCAATTGAATAAAGTCAACATTTGGACTTTAACCTGGTGTCTGGAGTCTTGGACAGGGGTTCAAGGGAGCGATACAGCCAAAATCTGTCACTATATATATATATATATATATATACATATATATACACATATATATATACATATTGTGGAAGACTGCCGGCTTCCGAGGCCGGTCCGCACCCCCAGGCCGACAGGAGGAGCTCTCCAGACAGCGGGATCGTGCTCCGAGGTCCAGCAGGGCCTTATGGACTCTGTGGTGTTTATACACAGCCCTGCTGGATACCTTGGGCGCCACCAGGAGTCGCTGTGGGGGGACTTATGGGCTCTGTTGTGCCTTATGACCGGGAGTACGCCACGGTCCGTGACAGGAAGGTATGGCGTGCTCCCGGGTTGAAGTAATAGACTGATTGCCCTGACCCGGAAGGAATAATAGACTGCTGGGACAGGAACACCTCCGGTCGGGGCCTATAAAAGGACGGTGCCTCAGTCCAGACACTGAGCTGTGCTGGGTGGGAGAGGAGCAAAGTGTCTGGGCGAGGAGGAGAGGTTATTGTGTGTTATAAAGAGATTTGTGAAGAGTGTGGAAGGTGCTTGGTGCACTGTGGAAAAGAATAAAAAGATTCTTGGACTATTACCTGGTCTCGGGAGTTGTACCTGAGGGTTCGAGGGTGCACTACTGCCCCCAACTGCCACATATATATATATATATATATATATATATATATATATATATATATATATATATATATATATATAAATATATATATCAAGCATATGCAGATTACTGAGACATTTTCCTACATGGTAATGGACCAACCACAATCTAATGAACAGGCACAACAGCCTGGAAGAAGGTGAGTTAGGATGCTGGATGGAAGAGAAGGAGACAAAACAAAGGTAGAGGAAGAGGAGGACGAGTACACATGGTTGTTGCTGATGAAGCAAGGACCACCATTGTGGACCACGTTGCCAGTCATGGTCTTGCAATAGCTAAGGCTGGTCGAAGGGTACAGGCAATTATTGGGTGAACCACTGTGTCCTCAATCATTCTGTACAAACATTCTGTTGCGAGAGCAGGTGGCTACTGTAATGTAAAAATGTGTTTATTGTAAAGCTTCAAAGTACAGAGTTTGCAGTAACCTGCTTTTCTGTATATTTTCATTGTGTAGTTGATGCTGTATTGTCCACTAGTGTTTTTACTGTGTGTATTTTCTTCATTTTACAATACTGTCCAAATATGACTACGAGACTTCCTCACAGGCTGGTCAAAGGCATCATTCTACTCTTAAAAAGAGGAGGCCATTTGTGCCGTGGTGGTTCCAAATAACGTCGTTCGACTACAGGAGATCCAGTGAGCTGTGACTGAAGACAACAATGTATTTGAGAAGATCCCCTTTGTAAATGTCTCAACAACTAACAGAGTGCTGAAAAGACACCAAATGAGCAGGAAACAAACCTACCAGGTCCCATCTGAAAGAAATGATGACAGAGTAAAGGAGCTGCGCTACCAACATGTTTGGGTAAAATATTAATATGCATACTGTAATCTACAGTAAACAGTACAACTTTAGTTATATTTCTGCATAGTACAATAAAGTACTAAAAATCTGAACAGGTTTGTGTCTATTTAATGAAATATGTTGTCCAAAATACTGTAAACAAAATAACATTTTTCAGTACAGTTTGTACTATAATTATGTTTGATTTTCTGTTGGTGTATAAGCGTATAATCAATCAGGACTTGAGGGAACTCTTTCATAATTTCATATATGTTGATGCGGTGGGCTTCAATCTGGCTAAAGGCAGAAGACATAGAAGGAATCTCACTGGTCACAGAGCTACTGTTGATATTCCAGGCCAGCGGGGAGGACACATCACCAGGGGCCTCATGTTTAAACGGTGCTTATGCATAAAAATGTTGCATACCCTCGTTTCCATGCTCATATCACAATGTAAAAAAACTAAACTTGGCTTAAAGCCATGCACATTTTTTATCCAGCTCAGTCCCTGGCACAAGCAAATTCTCCGGTCGGTTTTGCAAACTGCCTGCACCCAGCATCAAGGCAGTGCTTTTGCTACAGTGTGGTCTCCCTTTCTTTTTTAGATTCACATCACTGACTCGGCTTTATCATCTACACTGGAATTAACTACATATTGTTTATTAGTTTAATGCATCTGATTGTAATTAACCAGTAACAATATAATGGTCCACGGAATGGCCAAACTATTCCAAGTACCATAGCTGCTTCAGCGTTGTTACTCTTACTGCACCACTCAGAGTATTTAACCCACTGTATCGGAGTGTGGAATCACAGTTCTACAGCAGCTGATCGGAAAGAGAATTATCGGTGTCATTATACGGTATTATACAGAATCAAGCACACACTGCCTTACCCATGCTGCCTATTTGACCTGCTCTCAAACGACAAACGCTTCAGAGCCTTTCCTCTACGGACCTCGCGGTTCACAAACAGTTTCATCCCAAGGACTATAAACGCACTCAATCAGTCCATCAAGTGCTCCTGGTAGAACTGTTTGGACTTATAAGTACAATCACCTCACTGTAAACTTGAGATACATTTATAATATATTTGTCTCATCTTTGCACAGTGTCTTCTCTGTTTGTGTTTTAATTTTAAACTTAAAATTTTAATTTTAATTCTAATTTTAATATAGTTAATTTTATTTTTATTTGCACTTTATGTTGTTACACTGAGCTTTGAAATTTCATCTATCTGTGTAATTATATGTGATTGACATGACAATAAACTTTGCTTAGACTTTGACAACCTGAGCCACTTTATAAAGCTTGTATTTACATATGATGACAATATAATTTTTAAGATGAAATGATGAAAAGGATGTAGATGGGTATCGGTGATCTGGGAGGGTCACAGAGTGGGCTTTGGCCTTAAGAAGCTCCTTAATATTTTGGGAAGTTTACTGGCTGTTATGACATTTGTGCAATCAAAGGAGATGCTTCTTGAATGTCAGATGTATTGGTCTTACCTAAAGTGTTATCAGTGACACTCAATCATGTTCTTTAGACACCCCAAACATCACAGGTGTAATAGATGGCACTCAATAACAGGACCACCAGGCCCACCCAGAGGCTGACAGTGTAAACCTGAAGTCACTTCACAGCATCAGGTCAGACCTTTAAGTGACCCTGATGAGTGTCCCTGGCTGTGTTGTGTCATCTGTCATTCTGATCAAACCTCTCACCTCAAGGGAGTGTCAAAACTGGGGGTCTTCCACCAGTGACAGATAGCTGTATTGTTTATTTTGTTTGCTAAACATAAAATTAATGTTTGTCTCTTAATTCCTGAGTTCAGCTCTTGTATGATCTTCATTTGCTGCCAGGGTGTGTCATGTCCCTTGCTGGATACAGAATTGCTGTCATGCTGACGTCAAAGCACCAATTTATAATTAAATAAGGCAACTCCAAAGAAACATTATCATTTGGATTATTTGAATAATAACATTTCATTATAGAAAGCACAGCTTCAGAACTGTAATGTCCTTTTAATGTCATTTGTCTGCTGTAGATTTCCATGTAATCCTCTCTTCTTTACTTTTTCTTCTAATACAGAGTTGTGCCGTTCATAAAACTCATGACTTCTTGTTCAGCTGCTCTGCTGTTTGTCTTCTACTTCACATTAATTAAATAAAACACAAATCAGGATGGTCTGTAACTCACGTCTTACTGTGTAAAACACCACACAGTCCATCCCTTGTCCATCCCATCCTCTGTGACTTTCTCAGCTGCACTGATGTTCTCCTTTATCATTTCTCAGGGCTTCATAACTTGATTGTCTCCGTCCATTTTGAGTTAACCAGGAACACTTTGAGTTTGAGGAACCACCTGAACCTCGAGTGTAAGAAGAAGCCAAATCAAGTCAGCTAAATCTCAATCTGATAAGCAATGGACTCACCATTAGGAGAGCTGAACTTGATGAACCTGACAATAAATCTCTGCAGAAGTTAGAGAAGCAATATTGCAGCACTCAGACAAAATTGTGAAAGATGAATATGCTGAAAATGTTTTAATATTGAAACCCTTAGGTAATGTCATACCATATCTTAAGCCCACTTAATCTTGAGCGGGTCACGGGGGGCTGAAAATTATTAAAGGTAACATAGGGTGCAAGGCCAGAACAAAACCTGGGCAGGGCGCCAGTCCATAGCAAAGGAACAAACTGACAGACATACAGAGACACAGACACTGATTAGGGGCCAGTTTAGTGTTACTAATCCACCTAAACTGCATGTCTTTGGAATGTAGGAGGATAACAGAACACCTGGAGGAAACCCACATGGACACAGAGAGAACATGAAAACCCAGGACTCAGTACTGCAAGGTAATAATTAGTAATAATGTCTCCTTTATTTGTATGGTAGACATATTAATATAACTTCAGTTATGATATATAAACCTGTCAATTATTGAAATTTTAACAATGAATTGTTTACTGGAAAGATCTTGTAATGATCAGGGGTAGAAGAGACGGAGAAATAGATCTTGCCCTCAAGATAACACTTAAGTTGGGCCTTAAAAGGACCATTTAGGTCTTTTTTGGTCAAAACTTCCAACTCCTCAACTCCACTCTGATCCTCTGCAGCTCCACACACGTCTGTCTGCCTTTTCCTGTGTCTGTGCATTCATCTCAGCTGCCACTGCTTGCTGGGGGTCAGTGAAGCTCCATTTACCTCATTTGCCCCTGTTCTGTGAGTTAATCCAATGCCAGGATCCTACCTGAGGTGCACTGATTGCCAGGTTGATAAACTTTAGCACTGGGGAGACGCCTGTGAAGCACTTCAGGCAGCCGCTCTACTTTTTTAATATCACTAGAGAGGGAACTGAATGACGTTCAGATTTGAGTAGCTATGTGGCAGATGAAATTAAATTTTGATAATTGTGATAGTATGGCATGTAGGAAGTAACAAATGTTGGATATGAAAACACAGTGGAAGGATTGAGAAGGAGTCAAAATGGGATTGTGACTGTATACATCCGCACAGTACAGAGAAGTGATGAAGATGAACAACAGGATGTCAGGTTATATAACACCCCGAATGTGTAGAGTACAAATCAAGAGAGGTTATGTTTAAACTGCAGTATACAGTCAGGTCCAGAAGTTTTTGCACACTGACACAATCTTCAAAATTTTGACTCTGTGGCCCACCAGAATGGATCTGAAACAAAGCAATCAAGATGTGATTCAATTGTAGACTTTTATCTTTAATTTAAGGAGTTTAACTAAAGCAGCGTTTCTCAACCTTTAAGTATTTTCGACCAGAGTTTTCATAACAGTTTTAATCGCGGCTCCCCTAACATTTTTTTGAAATGTAGATGCATATTTTATTATACCTACTTAACTTTTATCGACATTTATCTAACTCTATATTTATTGTTGTAGTACCAGAATGTAGTTTAAGTTAATTTGTTTTGGTTTCAACAAACGTTTTTTTCATATTTTTGATTCTTGTTTTCTTTTTTTCACATCTTTGCCCCCCTTTTTGTTACTTCGTGCCCCCTAGGGGGGCCCACCCCACAGGTTGAGAACCACTGAACTAAAGTATTTTATTACATGTTTAGAAAAGACTGCCATTTTTATACATAGCCCCAACTGTTTTTAGGGGCCTAAAAATATTGAGACAAACTAATACCATCTTAAATATAATATTTGGTTGAAAATCCTTTACAGTCAATGACTGCCTGAAGTCTGAACCCACGGCCATCTCCAAGGGCTCTGCTTTCACACTAGTGTTGCTTTGTCAGGCCTTTACTGCCGCTGTCTTCAGGTGCTGCTTGTTCTTTGGACTTTCTGCCATCAGTTTTGTGTTCTGTAAGTGAACTGCATGTCCAGTTGGGTTGAGGTCAGTTGACTGACTTGGCCATTGATGAATAATCCACTGCTTTGAGTTGAAAATCAGTTGGTTTGTTGTCACAGTGTTTTGTCTGAATCTGAGCAAACAGTATAGCACCATCTCATCCTGCTAATTCTGCTACTGTCGTTGTGCCAGGCCAGCATGGAGGGACCATCACTATGTGTGCTGCTACTTCAGTGCATGCTGTGCTAACCTCAAGTCCCATTATATGGCCATACAACACACAGCATCTCCTCTTCTTCTTAGACACCCTCCACAGGAACCTCATCCCTGATGATGAGTGGGGTCTGATTATTTACCAAAGTATGTGGTAATTTGGGATAAAGTAAGTTTCCATCACTCAAGCGCCATTAGGCAATGGATGCAGCATGTGAGGACATCACAACAAATGCCTGCAGAGGCTGAATTAGACATTCCAAAAGATTCTTCCCACGCTGCATTGCAAAGGAAGATATCTGCTGTGATGTGGGTGAGAATCTGTGGCCCAGAAGACAGGAACATGTGGAGGTGTAGAAGGACTGCCCTGTAATTCAGCGCTGCATGCACAGTTCTGCCTAAGTGGTGTTTCCTGTGCTTACAGTGCTCATTTTGTGTTATTTTTTTTTTTTAACTTTGTGCTAGATAGTGCTATTTAACAGTCTTGTCTTTAATCACAAAGGCTTCTCACTCCATCATGGCATACCTGGTTTCGTTTTCCAGAAAATTCCAGCTCAGGAACATGACGGGGTGTTCAACACCATCGACGCTCTGGTTCAGCATGGCGCCCAGGTCTGTATCCGAAGTGTCCGTCTGGAGTATAAAAGGCAAAGAAAAGTTAGGAGCCTTTAAAATAGATGAGGACGTAAGGGCATGTTTGAAGTCACAAAATGCAGCTTCCGTGTCATCATCCCATATCACATTGTTTGGTTCCCTTTTCTTTGTGAGATTAGTCAAGGGCGTGAGGAAGAGAAAACATTATTATTTAACTCACAGATATCAAGGACTATGTTTTGAGTTGATCATGCTGCAGAGAGCTATATGATTTGTTCCTCATTTATGCAGAAAAGGAGTTGGGCTGTGTGCACAGCATTAAGGGACTAACTTTTATCATATATAGGAAAGGCTGACCTCTGATACTATCAGAAGACCCCTGAAGAATGTAAGATCTTTATGGACTATAAGAATGTTTAAATTGATTCTAAGTAGGTGCAAATACAGGGGTGTATTCCTTAGGAATGCAAATGACTGTTTATTTCATGTTTTAGGACATTCCAGTATGACATAAATTAAGATTTATGTATAACCTCAGAATGAACTGCTAGGGTTTTTTTTTTTCTTTTCTAGGATATAAAAGAGAGAACATTTTACTTTAGATTCTGCTAAAACCCAAATCAGTCGACTGAGTTGGAAAGAGGCAGTCTCACATTTCTCTACTCACCAAGAATTAAGAATAAAGAAATTATTTTTACTTTAATTGGGTTTAAGTTCTTCCGTTGTTTCCGACTTCAGCTCACAGTTTTGGCCAACTGGGGCAGAGACGCAAGCGACTCCTTGAGCAGGATCGCCCAGAGGACCGGTAAAAGGACCGACACCGGCCGGGTCGGGAGGACCAGATCCGGAAAAAGTTAGGACTGGCCTGCCTCGGCGACTCCTGCATGGGGAATCCTTGACCTCCTCTGATTCTTCCTGAAAGTCGAGTAAACTGGGAACTTCCAGGCGGGAGGAAAAAATTCTTGGTGAGTAGACCGAGGAGTCCGACCGGGAAAGAAACCAGGCAGTGAGTGGACCGGAATGTATAGATAAGCTCGGAAATAAAACAGTGTAAAGATTATGAATGTTAAGGACATGAGTTAGTACACTCCCTAGGAAATGAAGAAGAAGTCTCTTAGAGGCTTAAAAGTAAAATAAAGGAAGGGAGTGGGAAGAATAGATAAATAACTGAACATTTCGTGATCGGGAAAAAGCACTGTTGGGGAGGGCGAGACTCTTTGCTCTAACGGTCTGGTTATATTCTGAACTCAACGGGTCACTCAGGAAATGATCACCTAAACAGCGGTAACCAGCGGCCTTCGGGTGAAACTGTCAGTCCGCTAATCAGGTTGATCGTCCCGTGGACCGGGAACAGGAGGGACCGGAGTGAAGTGACAATTGAGGCTGGTTTAGCAAAAGAGTGCGGAAAACTCACTGACCATGGGAAAACTAATAGCAAACCGGTTAAAACTCCTTTGGGAAACAGAAAGCATGAATCAACGTACTCATCTGTGACTGAATAAAGACTAATTGATTGAACTATTCCTGTCTTCCTCGGTGTTACTTCCACTGTTTATTTGGCACCCGAACAGTTTCCTTCGTGTTGGAGAACCCGAGTGAAGGTGCGAATTGCAGACAGGAATAAGATCGGTGACCGCTGAGTACAATTGCTTTACCGTCCGGAGAGGTACTGGGACGTAACGATTAGAGCCTCTTGGAATGAGACGGAGTCTTAAATAGACTTATAATTAGAAGGAGAGGTGGAAATTTAATAAAAGGGAAAGTACCTCCCGGTCGGGAATTCGCTAAAGAAAGAGATGGAAAAAACAGGGTGTGAATGAGGAGCCTCTGTTCGGATTATTGTTTACAGAAAACATACCAAAAAAAAAAAACGGCTCTCCAAGACACTACATAGAACAGAAAACAGGGTTAGATTAAAAAAAAAAAAATTGTAAACGGTGGAATGAACAGAGCAGGGGCAGATGGCCAGTAGAAGGCTCTGGTGATATGAGTGAACTACAGGAAGTTAGGTAGATTGTATATAGAAAAGCACGAGGGTGCTCTAGTCGAGAAAATGGAAATGTTTTAATAGATGGGAATTGATAATTAAAGATAGAGCCCTGAAAGCGATGCAGAAGTGCAATGAGGGACTGCAAAGCCAAATTAAACTTATTGTAGAAAAGAAAAAGTTGTTCTTGATAATGCAAGAACTGTCCCAAAAGTCCGGATGAAAGAAGGAAGAATAAGTAAATAATATAAATAAAAAGAAGAAGAGATTATACCTTGATTTAGCGTCAGCATGCGTGTCCACCCTTTGAGGACAATAGTCCATCACCACGCCTTGGGCAGCTTGAGGAATTAATGAGGGAGAGGAAGAAGATGGTCCCGATGATTTTTAAAAAATGAACAGTTTCAGCCAGAGAGGATGAAGACGCGGGGAAAGGGATGCCTAATAAGACCCGATTTTGACTCCTCAGGGTCAAACATGAATATGAAAGGATGGAATTTCAAGCACCATTAATACAAGTGCCCTTTCGCAATATAATGTACAACAGCCTGACTCAGATTAAAACTGTCCCACCTTCATGGTGCAAAGAAACTGGGACCTGCAAGAATCAAAAGAGGTGGTGCAGGAATTGCTGAACCAGTTCATGACAATGGAGAAACAATTAGATGAAATATATAAGCCAAATACTGCAGAATGGATTCAGGTCCTTAGAAGGAAAGCTCATTTCAGGCTGAAATGATGTGAGAGTGCAATGGACAGAGACTCTGGGACGGCAGGGGGTTGATAGTGGCCAGTTCAGTGTTCAGTGGACAGTTACGAGCACAAATAAAAGCAAAATATATCAGCCCTCTAATGCCCAGTGAACTTTGACAAGACTTGATGGTCCGCCTGTACCTTTGCATTTCAGTTACAAATAAGGAGTGAAGGTTGCATCAGAACAGCACACCGCCCTTGCACTGACCACCACCATTACATGCTTGTATGCTGCCTTGATTGTTCATGTTTGACTCAAAACAGCAAAAAATCTCTGCTGTCCTGGGTTCCTCTTGGATTACAGTATTCAAAATCATTTTACTGTATTGCATGATTTTTGGACTGTATTATGATGAAGTCTGACTTGGACTTTTCAGCTGCTGTTTTCAGAAAAGAGACTATTTGCCTAACGAACTGTTATATCTCAGCAAAACTGGCTGGAGCAGTATTTCTCTTTTTACAACAATTGCTTTTCTTCTGGAGTGGTTTTACCACATATCCTCATTGCTAAATCCTCTCGTTTTCAGTGGCATAATGTGAGACAATTGGTAATAGCATGTCCAGAAGGGGAGGATTGGGAGTATGTGGGACCTAACATTTAGTTCACCCAGATAGATCTGTTAAGAAAATAGCAGTAGAACTAGTTGTACCTGTAACCCGATCCGTTCTGTCATTTATCTTTCACTCTCCACCTAAACCCATGCTGTTTACCCTTAAAATTTTTTAATTAGATTTGCTCCACTCATCTCTCTGGGTACAAGGGAAATAATATTTTGTCTGAATAGCTCATGTTGAACCCTTGGTCATTTTCCCAAAGTCATCCTTCCGTTTACATTGTGCACAATTTCTTATTTCGTTTGAGGCTGAGACCGGTATTACAATTGTTTATGCTGATTTAGTTAAGCGGGTGCTATTATTCGATCCAATACTTTCCTATTCTTCCAGTTAGAAAGCATATGATTCATGACGATTCATTCAGGACCTCCGGAGTCAATGCTGCTATACACCCTAGGACTCCTATAGTCTCAAACCTTCCACTATTCTCTGTACTGTCCCGCCACTGCTATGTGGTTTTCTGTTACTGATCTTGTGAATGCTATCTTTTCAATTACTGTACACCCTGAGTCTCAGTTCTGGTTCACATTCACTTTTAAAGGGAAGCATTGGACCTGAGCTGTGATGCCGCAGGGATATACAGAGGCTCTGTGTGCGTGTGTGTGTGTGCGCGTGTTCGTGTGTGTGTGCGCGTGTTCGTGTGTGTATGGACAAGAACTAGAAAAGATAAAAAGTTGAAAGGTTATTGGCCAAAGGGGGGTGGTGTCTGGTGTAATATGTAGATGAGTTGCTTTTATGTTCTGAGGCTCAGGAATAATGCGAAGAAGACACAAAGGCTTTGTTGGTCTTTCTAGCGGAAATCGGGCACAAAGTGTTCGGAAAAAGTTGCAACGGGTTGAAAGAAAATGAAATACCTGAGTCATGATTTGACTTCAGAGGAATGTGCACAGTCTGCAAGACGGCAAGTTATGTCTGTTCTTGGAATGTTATGATATTGATATTGCCGGCAATGGGTTAAAAAAGATTTTTTTTTGCTGAAAAGCACAGCCACTCCAAGAATTAGCGACCTCTTCTAATTTGGTTTTGACTGATAAAATTTCATGGACGGAGCAGGCTGAGAAGGCTTTAACTGATATAAACTAAATTTTTATGTCTGCGCCTGCGTTAAGAGTTCCGACTATGGTAGTCTCGTCCTTTCACTCTGTTTGTGGACGAGAAAGGGGGGTGTATGACTGCAGTATTAACTCAACAACAAGGAAATAGACAATGACCGGTCACATACTATTCTAAAAAAAAAAAATAAAATAAATAATTAACAAATAAAACTGGATCCAGTGGCCGCTACAATCCCGCCTGTTTAAAAGCAGCTGCTGCAATAACAGAGGCCATATTAGCATGCTCAGATGTTGTTCTCATGAGTTTATTAACTGTTAAGGTACCACATGCTGTACATTCCATCTTAGTACAGACAAAAACATCTCATTTGACAGGTGCGCTTGCGATAGTGAAGTGTGAAGCTCACAAGGGGAAAACGAATCCAGTGAGTAGGGAAAATGCGCAAGCAGACATGTGGGCAAAGAAAGCCACCCAGGATCCTACTTTACCACTAACTTCTTTATTTCTATTACAGAAGGAGGAACAAGAGTCACACAAGGATGCAGTATTATCTCTACGAACTGTAGCAACGGAAAAGGAGATAAAGACGTTGCAGAAAGAGGGATCAGATAAAGCTCTGAAAGGAATTTAGATCCATCCATTAACTAAACATCCTTTTTTCCCAAAAGCTTTCTTTCTAGGAATTGCAAAGGCTGCGCATGGTTTGGCCCACCCTTCCAGAAGATGCAATGATGGCACAGGTGCAACAATACTGTCACGCCCGGGGTTTTTCTAACTTTGCTGATCAGTTCTGTAAGAGGTCTACATTATGGCGAAGATTTAATGTAGGAAAAGGCTTGCAGGTTTGCGTAGTGCCTTACAGAGAGTGCATGAACAAGTGAGGGAAACATGGTGAACTACCTCACTACTGTAAGGGCAATACACTATTAAAATGTGCTCTGTACCCTGTCAAATGTCACTATTGCAAGATGCTCAACTCTAAATCCAGCTACCTTACTTCCCACTGAGGGAGAGGGGGAACCAAATAACTGCCAGGATGAGATAACAAAGGTCCTAAAACCTAGTCCGGACCTCCAGGAAACTCTACTAGAAACAGGAGAAATTCTTTATGAGGATGGCTGTTCCTTGGGATTGGACGACAGAACACTCTCCACCAGTTATGCAGTGGTCAAGGAAGACCACTTACTTGAAGCAAACTGAATTTCTTCTAGTTTAAGTGCACAAGCAGCTGAGCTAATAGCTCTCACTCGAGCTTGCCAGTTGTCTGAAAGAAAAGTCATAACCATTTACACAGATTCCAGATCTGCCTTTGGAGTCTTCCATGATCATGGGGCATTATGGAAATTAAGGGGATTCAAAACCAGTACTGGTAAGCCCATACAACACCAGAAATTAGTGGAATCCCTTCTAAAGCTATAACAGAACCATCAAAACTGGAATACTTAAATGCAAGCCCATTACTGGGAAACAAAACCCAGTCAGCCAAGGAAATGAACTGGCTGACCATTTGCTAAACAGGCCGCCTGTAATAACACACCAGTCTTTATTCCAACAGAAGATGACAAAGACCTGATAATCAAATAATTTCTTTACAGAGCGCTACCACTGACCGAGAAAGGATAAAGTGGTCCCAAGAAGGATCCCTCTCTGCTGGGGTCTGGACCCATAAGCAAACTAACAAACCTTTCCTCCCAAAGGCTTCTTTTCCAGGAATGGCAAATTCTCACACGGCCTGGATCATGCAGGAAAAGACACTATGACTCAGGATGTCGAGCAGCATTGGGAAACCACAGGTTCTCTACATATGCTGAACAATTCTGCTGACGATGCGCACTATGCCAAAGGTTTAATGTAGGTAAAGGTACTCAGGTAAGCCCCGCGTCACTCCTAACCCAATGGGTCCCTTTGAACACCTCCAAATGGATTTCATTGAGTTAACACCGTCTAAAGGCTACCGTTATTGCTTGGTAATTGTCGATGTGTTCTCCCGATGGGTGGAAGTTTTCTCTCTAAACATGCAGATGCAAAAACTGTGGCTAAAGCTTTAATAAAAGAAATCATTCCAAGATGGGGAATATCACAGAAACTGCATACCGATAATGGAACCCACTTTGTGAATTCTGTAATAAATGAGCTGACTACTTGGCTCAGATAAATGTGCATCATTACTGCAAATACCATCCTCAAAGTGGAGGTATTGTAGAAAGGTGCAATGGTACCCTAAAATCAAAATTGGAAAAAAATCTGTGAGCAGACAAATTTAACCTGGCCAGATGCTCTATCCCTGGCCTTGATGGGGTTGAGAGGAAGGACACATCGGCAGTTGGGACTGTCACCATTTAAAATTGTAACTGGACGCCCCATGCCGTTGGCATGGTTATCGGAAATGTTACTCTGCATACTGTGGACAATGATCTTCTCTCTAGTCTTGCAGGTCTCCGAGCTTCCCTGAAGGAAGTCCACAAACAAGTTAACAAGGCTTGGCAGACCAGTCCCCTACTGATGAAGTTCCAGATTCCCCTTGGAACCTAGATACTGGTCAGAGACACCGAAGGAAACATTGGCATCAACCTAGCTGGAGGGGAACCATTCCAGGTGCTGCTATCTGCACCCCACATGCCATGATGGACGAAGGACTCTTTTCTTGAATGCACATCTCTCACTGTAAAAAGTGGACTGAATCATTAAGCTGTTGCTATTTTTGGACTTTCTATGTTGAGACTCTGTCAAGGGATTATTCCCTTTGTCTTAGGGGATAATCTGTGATATAAGTGGTTGAAGGTTACTGTTACACAATTAAGAACAGATTCTTGTTATGCATGTGCCACTGCTAAACCCAATCTCCTAGTTGTATCCCTTCCCAATAATCTACCCGTGCTTTAGCTGGCCTTACCTCCCTATCTATCTAATTAGCAGAACACTCAGGAACACCTGACTTTTTTTTAACTCTTCCAAAGATTGGTTCAGTTCTTGAAAATTATTCTCATAACTGTCCTTATTTCTCTGGCAGTTTTCATGTTCTTGGGTTGCTGTCTAATCCTGTGCATCTGAGCCCTTCTACAAAGGTTTATTAACGCTTCCATTACTAAGGTTTATCTCCTCAGTGCTGACCCTGACTCCCAGTACAAACCTTTTCTTCCATTTGCCAACCCTTTCCTGAACTCTGATGATGCAGAAGTCTTATTATTAATGTGCACATTTTATGTGCAAAGGGGGGAACTGAGGAAGAGAAAACATTATTATTTAACTCACAGATATCAAGGACTATGTTTTGAGTTGATCATGCTGCAGAGAGCTATATGATTTGTTCCTCATTTATGCAGAAAAGGAGTTGGGCTGTGTGCACAGCATTAAGGGACTAACTTTTATCATATATAGGAAAGGCTGACCTCTGATACTATCAGAAGACCCTGAAGAATGTAAGATCTTTATGGACTATAAGAATGTTTAAATTGATTCTAAGTGTGTATAATAGAAGGGTGTATTCCTTAGGAATGCAAATGGCTGTTTGTTTCATGTTTTAGGACATTCCAGTATGACATAAATTAAGATTTATGTATAACCTCAGAATGAACTGCTAGGGTTTTTTTTTTTCTTTTCTAGGATATAAAAGAGAGAACATTTTACTTTAGGGATTCTGCTAAAACCCAAATCAGTCGACTGAGTTGGAAAGAAGCAGTCTCACATTCTCTCTACTCACCAAGAATTAAGAATAAAGAAATTATTTTTACTTTAATTGGGTTTGAGTTCTTCCGTTGTTTCCGACTTCAGCGCTCACAGGCGCCACTCTCAAAAAACTGGGACACGAACCGGCAGTAGTACCCTGCTAAGCCGAGAAAGGGTTGGACTTGCCTCTTGGTCTTCAGACGGGGCCAATTCAAAACGGCTCTTACTTTGTTACGCTGTGACCTCAACGTACTCCAGCCCACCAGGTAACCTAAATATTTGGCTTCGTTCATCCAAAAGAAACATTCCTTAGAATTAGTACCAAGACAGGCTTCTCCTAGTGTCTGACTAACTGCTTTGACCTGCTGTAAGTAATTCTTCCATGTGCTGGAATAAATGACAACCTCATCTAGGTAGGAGTTATGAGGACAGAGCACTTTGTCCAACAAACGTTGGATGGTTGCAGGCGCCCCATGTAACACAAATTGAAGGACACAATGCTGCCAGTGACTGCTAGGAGTGCTAAACACAGTCTTAGCCTTTGCAGAGTCCATTAAAAGAACCTGCCAGTATCTCTTCCTCATATCAAGTGTGGTTAGAAATTCAGCCTGTCACTCGAGGAGGTCATCCACTCACAATAATGATAGGCATCAAACTGGGAAACTTGATTAAGCCACTGGAAGATATTGCAAAACCTTCAACTTCCATCAGGCTT
This sequence comes from Polypterus senegalus, assembly GCF_016835505.1. Classification (NCBI taxonomy): domain Eukaryota; kingdom Metazoa; phylum Chordata; class Cladistia; order Polypteriformes; family Polypteridae; genus Polypterus; species Polypterus senegalus. The sequence continues at coordinate 231,108,929 of NC_053157.1, read as the reverse complement.
AGAGACCAAGATTATAGGACTGGTCCAGGGACTATGACCCTCCTCAATCACACTGTTGTGATTTAAGATTTTGCATATAACTTGATAAATGTTTTCTTTTTCTTTATTTGTAATTTAGGCGAAGCAATGTAATTTAGTGTTACTTTGGTGAGAGGCATTCATGTTTGCCCCCCTGTTTATGACTTTTCTTTGTAATTTTACGACAGGTTTTGGGGGATGTGTCTTAAACCAGTTTGATGAGTGTTTCTTTGCTAAAGTCTTTCTCTCATCCCCCACACAAAGCCAGGTTAGCTTAACATATGGTCTTGGGAGGTTGCAGGTGTTAAGATATACTATTTCCCCCATTGATCTGAGATATGGCTGTCTGGATTGGCTGTAGGGGTTGGACAGAAAACTTATAAATTTGCTTGCTCAACCACATTCTCTCTTACTAACCAACATATGATAAAAGAAGCATCTTTTGCTAACCTGTGATGATGTAGAAGTATCTTTCTCTTACTGATCTGATGAAGAAGACCATCACACCATGAACTGAAGACAACACAATGAAGAGCACAGCTTCAGCCATTTTGAACAGACATGTGGCTGAAAGCTGAGCACCAATGATGCCTTAACTAGAGACATTTGAAGTAATTTCAAGTCTGTGTGCCAACTGAATTACACATCACCATTTTATCAGGTTGTATGGTTGCCAATATTCAAATGTATTTTGCATTTTGTTATTATTTATGAATATTATCAATAATACATTATTTTATGTGTAACTTAACTCCTGCTTATCTTTTTACTACATCTAATTGCTTGAGGTTATAGATATAGGAGGGAAGGTGGGGATAAGTTATATAAAATAATACCTTATAAACAGTGGTAAGTCTGTGAGATTGGGCATTCTAAGGCTACACATTAATAATACAATAGGGGAAAGTAGAGCAATATATATATTACTCTATCAAGATAAAATAATTGTCGTAGTCAGCAGGATTTTGGGGTAACCATGTTTTGCACCCTGTTTGCAAATATTGTTTTGATGTATGTGTTTGTTTATGTATGTGAATTTTAGGGCACCCAGTGTACAAATGCAGTGGATGTAAAACATTGTTTGGTTGCTGAATGGAACATAACCAACAAAGTGTAGAGACTTCATGCATGTCACAAGGACACCCACATGTTTGTTAGTGCTGGTTGTAGTGAGTCTCTAATTAAAGTGCTAGAGAGTGGTGAAAGTTGCATGTGTCATTCATACGGCATTTAAGTGGTTAAAGTGCTAGGGAGTAATGGGACATGCATTCGTCATTCATACAGTACTTATTCGTTTAGGATGTTTGTGTATGTATGTGTATGTTTGCTTACAGGTGCAAAAGTAGGCTAACTTATAACGGAGGTGGCAAATTGTATTAGACTAAAATTGTAGACTCAGAAATGCCTAAGTTCATTTTAAAGTCAGCCATCTTCCAGTGGAGTGGCAGAGGGAAGCAGGTTAAAGCGAGGAAACCTGTAGTGCAGGTAGAGAGAGCAGAAGCTGAGCTGAGTGTGCCACAAAATGGAAGGGGGCTGGAAGGATTAAAAGCAAGAAAACAGAGATCAGGTTTAAAGAAGACAGCTGCTGTTATAAGAGGTTTATTAGCTTGTATTACTGGTAATAAGGAAGATCATGATGAGGAAGAAAATAGCAAAGTGAATGAAAGTGAAAGTTATGGAATGTTGTGTGAGAGTTTTGAAAGATGTGACAGTTGGTGTGATAATTGTGAAGTGTTAGCATGTAGAACACCCACTGCTAAAGTAGAAAGCAGTGAAAGCAGTGGAAAAAAGAAATGTAAACCACCCATGGTGAAAGTTAGGGCAATAGTAACCAGATCGGACTGGAACCCTAAAACATGGGTGGATGACTTACATGAGACAGATGAGTGCTCAGATAAAGAGTGGGGATGTGAGTGTAAGGAAAAGGAGAGAGATGAAAGAAAGGGAAAACAGCAAGGATGTTTTCTTTCATTATTCTCCACTACACCACAATCTCCAGGTAATTCTGAGGTCTGCCCGGTATTTAAAGAACATGCTACACTGATAGATATTTCACCACTGCTAGGAAAGGTAACCAGTGCTGCACTGAAATTTGATTTAGGACAAGGAGATCAGATAGAAGGCAGAGAAGCTGGTGAGTGTGAATGGCAATTGTTGACTAGAGGGCATGAACTGGATAATGGCTTAAGGATACTGAGTAAAGAAAGTGTGGAATTTAAACAAGGAACAATGGAAATGAAAGGAATTCAATTGTTTGTGTGTGAAAGGTCTTAATGTGCTAGTGCAAGAATGGCTGAGTTGGAAAGAAAGTGCACCAGTTTAGGATTTGGTTTGAATGGATCAGGACAAGCCAAAGAACAAAGGATGGGGGATGGTGCAGGAGGAAGCTCAGGCAGGAAGCCAGGAATGCACAGGGATGTGATAGTCCTAACAGCTGTGCTAGGGCCAGCAGTAATTAAAAAGCACACACACTTAGGTTCAGTAATTCAAAACCTGACTGATCAGTTGTTTAAAAAGACAGCCTACGAATGTCCATGCAATAAAATGGAGAAAAGTGAGCTGATCTTTAGCAAAGAGCACAGGTCAGTTATAGGCGAGATGCTGGATTTGGCACTTGGATTCTGGAGAAGTTTTAGCCCACACTTTCAGGTAGCAGTTACCATACAATAAAAAAGGGCACTTGGCAACGAAAAAAAAAATAGAAGGGTAGTGCAGGAAGACAGGAAAGGGAAAACAGTTATTTCTGTTTCAATTTTCTGGCCTTCTGTAAAAGTGCTACTTCTATTGTAAGGTTTTTATGAACTTTGGGTTGGTGCAGGTAATAAATAGTGAAGGCAATTAGCAGAGTAAAATCCATGCAGGAGATTGGGTTACCATTAGCACATTGGAGCAGAGTGGCCATAGTGGCCAAACTGTTCCAATGAATGCCTGGAAGCAAAGTTTGAATGTTGGCACTAGGTTAACCAATAAGAAGAAAATGAGATGGACAGAAACTGCTTTGTCACCTTCCATTTTGCAGACCTGCCTACATAGCGGAATGAAAAAAAGAAAGAGGAAAAGACGACAAAGACATCAAGCAAAGATTAAAGACAAAGACATGAAGAAGAACTGAAGAGACAGCAAGAAAAAGACACTTAACGGATGTTTAAGTGAGTAACAAGTCCACAAGTCATGCAATAATAGGACTAGTCCCAATAGCTATAGTTTAAAAGGAAAGGTTTGTTCATTACAGCAGCAAATTTAAATTCCAAGGGGTGGAAACTGAACAAACCAGTTAGGAATTAAGGGGGGATTAATTTTGGGTTCATATAGTATACATTCCGGGTATTAATTAATTAAGTGGGATAATGAATATAATTAATACAATTATTAAGGAAAATGTATACTAAGAAAATTGGTGAACTTTTCAGGAAAGCAGGTGCAGCTGGTACATTTGCAAGTCATATGGGTTCCGATGTTTAGGTATAGTCTAACTGGGAAAAATACCGAAGCCCTGCTGAGATTGTCGGTTGTGGTACAAGAACAGGACTAGTGGGCTAATTCTGAACTGAGGTGTTTAGCACAACGAGTATGCATATGGTGAGCAAACAACTCTAGGGGTGGCCTACAGGGGGAATGATGAGAGTTGCATAACTTTGATGTCTCATGGTGTTGATGCCAGCCTATACTGGTAAAGGCTGATGGCAGTCAAGAGTTGCACCATAGGTAGGAAGGCACAAGAGGCAACTAAATCAACCCCAAATGTGTGCAGAGGGGCTACAAATGTTGGTTTGTGAACAGTTTATGCAGTGGCACATGTGCTGTCACTTGGGCAGAAGTGGTTGTGCTGGCACCTGTGGCATGTTACCTTTCAAATTTTGATGTTAATTGTACAGCTGCATATGCTTAAACAGATTGGTTGGGACAAGGGTCTAACTAGCAGTTAGAGAACAAGTACTGATTAAGAATTCACACAACAGACCTAATTGTAGTGAGCTAGTTTAGTGAAAGGTGTGGACTTGTCTCATTTTGAACCACCAGATCTGATGACATATGTACACTGCGGAAAGCTAAAGAAACAGTTGAAGCAAGCCAGAGCAGATACAAGTCATCAGGAGCGCTTCCAAGATCTTCAGATTGTCTTTGAAATGAAGAAGATATGTAATGGACAAATGGTCACGGACAACCTTTAACACTGGGAGAGCAAATACTGCAAATCAATGCACAAGTTACGCATCAGACTCTTTAAACAATTTAAAGACA
>NC_053157.1:231061396-231104169 GCF_016835505.1 Polypterus senegalus | reverse complement strand
CCTTCCGTCTGTAACTGCGTTGACCGTCAGTAAATGTAAGCTAAAAGATATTTTTTCTCATGTGATTCTTGTATCGCCGTAATCACGATGGGAGGGATATCGCCTTTTCGGGTATATTACTATATTGTTTAGTTACTTAATATGCTGCAATTTTAAAAGAACACATTTCCAAGAGAGCTAATGCCTCTTCAGGAAACACCTGTCTGTCTGTCTGTCTGTCTGTCTGTCTGTCTGTCCATGTGAAACAACTCGGCTTTCAGTGAACTCATCTTGCTGACATTTGTTATGCTTGTTTTTCAAGAAAAGTTGTCTGAAATGCTCAGTTTACATTCAGATGGAGCAAACCGAGTGTGTTCAGCAGGTTTTGAAACAGAAAAGCCTCAATTAATGAAACATCAGCCAATTTTCCAAACTGTCTGTCTTATTCAGTAATGCATGTTATCTTAATTACTTCCAAAATTGTTAATTAAGTCCCAGTGAACATCACATGTGAGATTTTATTTTATTTATTTTTATTTGCTAGGCTGCACTTTTTAAGGTTTTCCTTAATATGCAGTGATTGTTAAAAATACAGATTAAAAGGTTTGCATTCAGACACCGATCAGCCCCAACATTCAAACCACTGCCAGGTGAAGTCAATAACACGGATTATCTCGTTACAATTGCGCCTTTCAAGGGGTAGAGATATTAGGCAGCGAGAGTAAAGTCAGTTCTTGAAGTGGATGTGTTGGCAGCAGGAGAAATGGGCAAATGTAAGGAACTGAACGACTTTGACTAGAGCTGAAATGTGATGGCAAGACAACTGATCAGAGCATCTCCAAAATGGCAGGTCTTGTTGGTGTCCCCAGTATGCTGTGGTGAGCACTTACTAAAAGTGGTCCAAGGAAGCACAACCAGTCAACTGGTGACAGGGTGGCAGGTGCCCAAGACTCAATGATGTGTGTAGGGAGTGAAGGCTCATCTGTCTGGTCTGATCCCACAAAAGAGCTACTATAACACAAACTGCTGAAAACTTAATGCATGTCATGAAAGAAAGGAGTCAGAACACACAGGGCTGAGTAGACACCGACTGGTCAGAGGGCCCATGCTGACTCCTGTCCACCAATGAAAGAGCCTACAATGAGCATCTGAGTGTCAGAACTGGACCATGGAGCAATGGGAGAAGATGGCCTGGTCTGATGAATTGTGTTTTCTTTTAGATCATGTGGTGGTCAGGTCTGTCTATGCTGTTTAGTTTCAGAAAAGACAACTACATAAGTCATTACAGGCAAAATGGTTGAACCTGACCATAATCTGTCAAGCATATTTTCTGAACAGTTTTATTGGACTTTTTCAATAAATGGGCCCTGAATTGGTGAATTGCTTTCAGGTGAATCTTGAATTTCACCATTGAAGGTGAATGTTTGAAGTGTCAGTTCAACCGATGATCAGCCGGTCCTCTAAAGAGCTCAGAAGGCATCTCATGAACCTTCAGTTGGCAAGCAGACATTGACAGAGCACAGCACAGTGTTTCAGTTTCTGACAATAGAAGAACAACAGGAAATGACCAGCCAAGATGAAGAAGAGGAGCAAAGCTGTGTGGTGGAAGAGTAGTGGGGGGCAAAACAGAGGAAGAGGTAGAAGAGAACAAAGACACAGGCACATTCCTAATATCATTTGGGCCACAACTGTGAACCACATCCTCAAGCATGGCCTTACAATGGCAGAGGCTGGTCGTGTGGTGCTGACAAATATTGGGGGAACAACCATATCGTCAATCATTCAAACAACAAGTATGAAATCTGACAATGAGCACTGCAGAGAGGTGTTATTTTGCTTGAAATCTCACTAAATTCATAATGGCTGACACGGTACAACACCCTAGTACTAAAGTAAACCAGTTAAATTGAAACCGAAAGTCAACATTTCAGTCACCTAATAGTTGCTTTATTTCACATCCATTGTGGTGGTGTACAGAGCCAACATTATGACAATTGTGTCCTAACATTTTTGGGCCTGACTGAATAAAGACATAATGAGGCCTCACCTGGATTTCTGTGTGGGATGTTAGTCTCTGCGTTGTCAAAAACACAACCTTCATTGCATGTAATTTTAAATTATTGGTTTATTGTTACAGTTTTTCTCATTCACATTGAACATTTTTCTAATCATCATTAATATTCACAAAACAGTAAGCGCATTTTTAGAAACAATTCATACAAACAGAACTACACAATGGATTACCTGCGAAAGCTCTTAATGTGCTCAAAATCCTTAGTTTATCTCTCAAAAATATTTGTATCAATGAACATGTCAGTGCCATCAGAATGACAAGTCTTTGTGTCTTTGTTCAAATGCGTAGCCATGTCGTCAGTATCACAGTGCACTCTGGGAGGATTTCCTGATGTGAACTGTGGCTGAGGTTTTCATGTCAATGACTGAAGATGCTCAAGGCTGCACTTTTGTGTACGTATGACAGATATCAACTCCAACAGCACAAAGTTACACCTGACTGCATGTGGGGAATTGACACCAAGAGACTGGACATGATTCACATTTACGCTTTTACTGTTTGTACTCTAGTTTGTTGACAGAGCATATCATTGTGATTCAGAAAAGTTAAAGGCAAGACTGTATTATAGCACTATATAGCAAAAAGGAAAAAAAATACAAAACTAGCAATGTAAGCACAGGAAACACCCCTTAGGCAGAACTGGACATGCAGTAAAGGCTTTGTTATGTATGCTGGTGCTTGAGTGATGGAAACTCAAATTATCCCAAATTACCACATACTTTGGTAAATCTCCTCGAATCCGACCCCACTCATCATCACGGGTGAGATTCCTGTAGAGGGTGTCTAAAAAGGTGAGGAGATTCTGTGTGTTGTGTGGCCCTATAATGGGACTAGAGGTTAGCACAGCATACACTGAAGTAGAAGAACACATAGTAATGGTCCCTCCATGCTGGCCTGGCACATCGACTGTAGCAGAAGTCGCAGGATGAATTCAGAAATGTAGAGGGCGCTATACTGCCTGCTGAGATTCAGACATCAATCCATCCATCCATTTTCTAACCCGCAGAATCCAAATACAGGGTCACGGGGGTCTGCTGGAGCCAATCCCAGCCAACACAGGGAACAAGGCAGGAACCAATCCTGGGCAGGGTGCCAACACACCGCAGGAGATTCAGACAACTGCTACAAAACTGACGGCTTGACACTTCACAGTGCAGATGGACAAGGAGACAAAACATACTGTGACAGCAAACCAAGTGCTTTTCAACACAAAGTAGTGGAATATACATCAATGGCCAAGTCAATCAATTGACCTCAACACAACTGGACATGCAGATCACTTACTGAAGACAAAACAAAACTGATGGCAGAACGTCCAACAAACAAGCAAAACCTGAAGACAGCTGGCAGTAAAGGCCTGGCAAAGCAACAGTAGGGGGGAAACACAACACTTGGAGATGGCTGTGGGTTCAAAGTTCAGGCAGTCATTGACTGCAAAGGACTTTCAACCAAATTTTGGAAATTGATTGTTATATTAATGATTAGGTTAGTTTGCCCAAATACTTTTGAGACACCGAAAATGGGGAGACCATGTATAAAAATGTCTGTCTTTTCTAAACAGGTAATGTAATATTTTAGTTAAACCCCTTGAATTAAAGCTGAAAGTCTACACTTGAATCACATCTTCAATGCTTTGTTTCAAATCCATTCTAGTGTACAGAGTCAAAGTTATTAAATGGTTCCACTGTCCAAATATGACTTGACCTGACTGTATACTGTTGTTTAAGCATAACCTCTCTTGACTTGTACTCTACATATTCAGGGTGCTATATAACCTGACACCCTGTTGTCCTTCTTCATCACTTCTCTACACTGTGCAGGTGTACACAGTCACAATCTCATGATGACTCCTTAAACCTTCCACTGTGTTTTCATATCCAACATTTTTTTACTTCCTACATGCCATACTATTACATTTACAATACAATACAATACAATACAGTTTATTTTTGTATAGCCCAAAATCACACAGGAAGTGCCGCAATGGGCTTTAACAGGCCCTGCCTCTTGACAGCCCCCCAGCTTTGACTCTCTAAGAAGACAAGGAAAAACTCCCAAAAACCTTGTAGGGAAAATGGAAGAAACCTTGGGAAAGGCAGTTCAAAGAGAGACCCCTTTCCAGGTAGGTTGGACGTGCAGTGGGTATCAAAAGAAGGGGGTCAATACAATACAATACACAGAACAAATTCTCAATACAGCATAAAAATAAAAATTTTAGAAGTACGGAGCAGAATTTAACAGTAGATGATATCACATAATAAAATTTGGATATTTTTAGAGTCCTGGAGACCTCATCCATCAAGCTGCCTCCCCCATTTGGCCATTCCACGGCTGAAACGTTGCTCGGCCAGCTCGACACCTCTTTCCCATGATTCCTGCGATCCTCCATCAGGGATAACTTGACCATAGGCAGGCAAAACAACTTGGCAGGTGGGCCGTGGCACCACATTTGAGTACCGAGAAGAGAAACAGAATAGGTAAGGGTTAGTATCCAATTGTAACTCTCATGTTACTTATGTTTTAGTGCTAATGACTAACAACAGAGATGCAGTCTGTACAGTTAATCAGCAGCTCTAGTCAGGATATACTAAACTGAAGTAGTGAGTCTTCAGCCGGGATTTAAAGGCTGAGACTGAAGGGCATCTCTTATAGAAGCAGGAAGACCATTCCACAGTTTAGGGGCCCTGTAACTAAAAGCTTGACCTCCCACTGTTATTTTATTAATCCTTGGAATCATAAGCAGACCGGCATCTTGAGATCTTAATGTGCGCTCAGGTTTGTAAGTCATGATAAGTTCAGACAAGTAAGCCATTTAATGCTTTATATGTTAAAAGGAGGATTTTGAAATCTGCCCTAAACTTAACCAGAAGTCAGTGTAAGGATTTAAGAACTGGAGTTATGTGTTCGTATTTTCTGGTTCTTGTAATAATTCTTGCAGCCACATTTTGGATTAACTGGAGGCTGTAGAGAGAACAGCTTGAACAGCCAGTGAACACCGCATTGCAGTAGTCAATCCTACTAGAGATAAATGCATGAATTAATTTCTCAGAATCCTGTTTATTTAGAAAGCACCTTAATTTCCTAACATTTTTAAGATGGAAGAAACATGTTTTGGACAACTTTGTAATATGTGCTTTAAATGACATGCTAGAGTCAAAGATAACTCCTAGATTGCGGGCTGATTCAGTAAAATTAATTGGGATTCCAACTGAGTTAAATGACGACAAAATATTGTTGTGATCAGCATCATTCCCTCCAACAATTAACATCTCTGTTTTATCTGTATTTAAAGACAAGTAGTTCTCATTCATCCATTCTTTTAATTCACTAACACAACTAATTAAAGACAACATCGGAGAAACTTCATTTGATTTAAATGAAAGGTATAACTGGGTGTCATCTGCATACGAGTGAAAATTAACATTATGTTTCCTAATGAGAGATCCCAGTGGAAGCATGTAAAGTGAAAACAGTAAAGGTCCCAGTACTGAGCCCTGCGGACACCATATTGAACTTCTGTGTATAATGATGGAGTCCTGTCAGCACATTTCTGTACATATTGGAATTGATTTGATAAATAAGAACTAAATCAGGTGAGCACGGGGCCTGTAAGCCCAACATCGTTTTCTAGCCTGTGCAGTAAAATAGAATGGTCAATGGTGTCAAATGCTGCACTTAAGTCTAACAACATAATTACAGTGGAGTTTCCTTCATCAGAGGATATCAGAATGTCATTTACAACCCGTGTTAGTGTCGTTTCTGTACTATGACCAGTGCAAAATCCAGACTGGAATTTCTCAAATAAATTGTAATTTGAAATAGGCCTATAATTATTTAGTATGTGTGGGTCTAGGTCTGACTTTTTAAGTAAAGGTTTAATGACTGACACTTTTAGTGCATCAGGTACGGTGCCATGCAATAATGAACTACTGATAATGTTTAGAACAGGCGCTGCAAGAACATCCATGGCACTTTTTACTAGTTTTGTTGGCACTGGATCTAGGGAACAAGTAGTGGGCTTCATTTTAGTAATTAAAGTTAAGACTTCCTGCTCAGTTACAGGGTTAAAATTATTAAAGTGCTGAATGCAATGTGAGACAGGGCCTGCTAAGCTAGTATTTGGTTTGTACTGTGATGCTGAAATCTGGGATCTTATATTTTTAATTTTCTCATTGAAGAAGTTCATAAAATCTGTACTGCTAATATCTGTTGGTATTTTGCACTGTTGATCTGAATTCCCATTTGTTAATTTAGCCACTGTACTAAACAGTACCCAAGGATTTGTATTATTGCTATCTATTATTGTAGAATAGTATTCTGAGCGAGCTTTAAAGAGGGCTTTTTGTATTTATTAACACTCTCTGTCCATGCAATTTGAAAGACATGTAGCTTTGTTGTTCTCCATCTGCGCTCCAGTTTTTGACACTCTAATTTAACAGCTTAAGTGTTTTTATTAAACCAGGGAGAGTTTCTATGTGTTTTGATCACTTTTGTTTTAAGGGGAGCCACTGTGTGCAGAGCATCTCTCAAGGTCACATTATAATGTGATATTAGCTGATCTAAATTTGATGTCAACTGATCTAAGTGGTTTTCCACAATTACTCTTGACTTACTCAAGGTATCTATAAATTTTGAAGCAGAATTACAATCTAGATGTCGCACTGTCTTTGTTTTAATCTGTGAGTGTGTTGGCAAAGGACAGGACTAAATCAAATGTAATTAAGTAGAGATTGGAAATGACTTCATTTAATGGAGTAATATTTAAATTTTGAATTTCAACTTTGTAAGTTATAATTAAATCTAATGTGTGGTTATGATTATGAGTTGGACCTTTGACAATCTGACAAAATCCTACTGAATTTAACAAATAAGTAAAACATGTGCTAAAAATGTTAGTTTCCACATCATTGTGTACAATAAAATCCCCCATCAGAACTACGTGATCATAATTTATAGCCAAATCAGATAAAAGGTTGCTAAATTCAGTCATGAACAATGAATATGGCCCTGGTGGTCTGTAGACTAGCACTATAATTGTGTTGGAATCTGTTTTAATATTTAAAATGAATTCCTCAAAGGATGTAAAGTTGCCTAAATTTTTAGAAGTGATTTGCATTTTGTTACAATGAATTATTCCAAGGCCTCCTCCTCGACCAGAATCTCTAGACTTATGAAGGAACGAGTATCCATCTGGTGACGCCTCAGCTAGGGGAACAGTGTCACATTTACTAAGCCAAGTTTCAGAGAGAAGACACAGATCAGATTTTGTACTTAACTCTTTCAGGGCTGATGTCGACTTTTGTCAAAAGGAAGAGTTGACGATGGTAATCGACTGTAAACTGTGACAAAACCAACTGTTATGTTTTAGTTGGACTCCCGTTGTTTGAAGGAATGTTAGATTCATTGGTTTGACCGAGATTTCTTGCGCTCAAGTGAGTAGCAAGGCGCAAATAATGGCAAAAATGGGACTGACATCTGGTGAGAGATCAAAGCGAATGCATAAAGCAAAATTCTCCGCAGACGACATTTTACCTATTATTTCTGAACTGGACTATGATTTATCGGACTCTGATTTTGATACAAGTGATTGAAAACCAATGTGAGGTTCCAGCTTCAGCTGGTTAGTCCCCAGCTAATCGTGGTACTGACAATGTTCATCAGGTAGGACTGCCACTTAACAATGAAAAGAGGTAGAAACCACATTGCAATGCACTGCAACTGTGATTGCTGCTGCTGCTGCCCCAGCCACGTGAAGACAGTCTGGCAGCAAACCTGCTGCACATTCTTGGAAAACTGGCAGCCATAGCATGCAGCAACAGACGTTTTATGTTGATTTCTGTGTGAAACCATTGCTTTTCAGAATTTGTTTTTTGGAAAAAATATTCAGTCCTCAAAGAGTTAATATAATATCATTTACCAAAACAGCTTTAATGCCAAGAGAGCGAATGTTCAATAAACAGCATTTAAAACTGCATGCTTCTTTCTGAAATGGTGATATATTTTTTATTTTAATTTGAAGTAAACTTCTATTACAGATGCCCCTGGTGGAAGGTCTGGTTTTATCCCTTGGTCTAATTATACACCTTATATTTTGGCTATCAATTAATATAAGGTTTGTATCAAGACTAAATTTACTGAATGCCCCACAACAGGGATTATGGGTAACAGCTTCAGGAAAATAACAGGTGGGATAAACAACAGCCTGTGATTTAAGATCACAAGACTGCTGCCTGGATGGTGCTCTAATCAGTTAAACCGGCAATTTTGCTGCCATATTTTGGGATAATACATAAGATCCCCTCCAGTTAGGATGAAGACCATCTCTTCTGAAAAATCCAGGCCTTTCCCAAAAATCATCCCAATTGTTCACAAACGCTATGCTTTTATTTCCACGCCAGGTTTCTAGCCAGCAGTGAAGGGAACGCAATCTACTATAAATCACATCCCCTCTATATAATCTTGGTAAGGGACCAGATACAATTAAATTCCGACATTTTGTTTTAGCTTTGGTGCATAGAGATGAAGTTCCACTTTAATACCTCAGATTGCTGTAAATAAATATCATTAGTGCCGACATGCAGCAATAAGGTAGATACTTCATCGTCGACGACACGGTCCAATGCGGCCTCTATGCCAGAAATCTTGGCCCCTGCGAGGCATTTAACATTAACTGCTGGTTTAACATAGTTTGGAATTCTAACATTCCGCACTATGGAATCGCCAATGAGCACTTTATTATTCTCGGTTTCCACAGGCGCACTGCGGAGTGCTGAGAATCTGTTCTGGGTCCGAATTGGTGACCTGGGTGCTGGGGGACTAAATTTTGGATTCTTAGACCCCCGTCTTACTGTTACCCACTCGCCCTGTGGCTGAATTGGTGCTGCTGACTTCGGTCATGCACTGACTACAGTGGGACCAGGAGAGACTGAAGCCGAATCAGATGTAGCCGAATTGTCTAAACAAACCGAGTCGATCCAATTTTCGGTTTGCCTAATCGCTATCAGATTCCTAACGCGGTCCTCCAATTTGCGTATTTTCCCGACCAACTCTAAATTAACTAAACACTTCTGGCAGGTGAAGCTGTCTACACTGTCGGGTGGAAAACCTGAACTGTACATGCTGCAGGACACACAACATATAAACGTGCCCTCGACGGGCAGAGAGCAGATAGAACTTACGTTAAGTGTTGTTACGTTAAGTCATCTTCGCCTTTTTTATAGGTGCTTCGCCACTTTTCGTGTTCAGCTGAATCACTAAGAGACTTTAAGTTTCCACCACCCGCTGAGCCAACATTAAATTCCATCTGCCACACATCTACTCAAGTCGGAACGTCTTTCAGTTCCCTCGATAATGATATTAAATTAGAGTGCCTACCTGAAGTGCTTCATATGTGCCTCCACACTACTAAAGTTTAACAATTTGGCAATCAGTGCACCTCAGGTAGGATCCTGGCTTTGGATTGACTCACAGAGGAGGGTAAAATGGTCCTCTTAAGGGCCAATTTAAGTGTTGTTTGAGTGAGAGGTCCATTTCTCCATCTCTTGTATCGCCTTATCATTATAATATCTTTGCAGTAAACAATTCAGTTTCATAATTACAATGACTGATAGGCTTATATATGATAATTGAAATTATGTTAATATATGTACCATGCAAATACAGGAGATATTATTACTAACTAGCCAACCCGCGTCGTACCATACGCCGCATAATTAGGACGTTTTTTTAATGATTTTTAAGCACAGGGAGAAAATTAACATTTGAAAAATCGGTAATGTAATAAATCAGCTAGAAATGTATCATTATAACAATGCACGGAACGAACCAACACACAATCGTCCGTGACTGAAAACTGGCGTACCAATCTTGTTGATGTGAGCGAAGGAAATGTAGACGCACGCCTTCTGTTCTGACAGATGCGTCGACAATGTATTGCTGGAAGAGTTTGCCAGTGAAATGCAAGACACTAAATGAAGATCTCATGGCAAGCCTGAAATCATAAAATTGGAGCTGTGTGACTCGCGTTCTTTTCGTGGTTCACTTCTACTCAGCATGGGTTAATTGTATGTGCCAGCCTGGATCTCCGAAAGGGAATAGCATTGGAAAACCATGGGGTCGTAGTTCATATTGAGAACAGAGATACGCTTGCAAGCATCTCCCCTTGGATATATGCAAATGTCGCGTTGTGCAGGAGGTTCCCCGTCTTCACCCACAAAGCAGCAAGATCAGTTTGACAGGACGGAGCGGTATACCTTCTCATATCCAGACCTGGATTTTCCATGAACACCATTCGTACAGTAGTAACAGAGTAACCGTGAGTGATAATGTCATGCATTTGCATGTAAGACTTAGTGAAGGGATTAACCTGGTGTATCATGTTGTCTAGTTGAAGCAACAAAATGTCACTGCAAGCGCTATTACATTCCTTTTGCAAACATTGACTGGTAGCCTCAGCAGAATCGAAGATATATAGCTGACCGTATGGTGGTGACATGTCAGGATAGTTATATAAAGGAGAGACCTGGTGATAAATTTGACCGTGGATTCTGAAAGCATACGGTCCTTGTCCAGATGGTTGAGCAATGTGTGCGCCCATTGACACGAAAGCTAAAGCAGAGTTGTATTCCCTGATATGATCACAGTAATTTCGGGACAGCGGGTTCTTGCCAGTCAAGAGGTCTTCCAATAAAAGAGGGGGCTTGGATAGCGGTGGCAAAGACACCTTGCCGGCATGACAACACTTAGTGTAATGTTCGGATTTGTTGACCTCTGCTGGCCAATGAAGAGTATTGCAAGAAGCCCATAGTGCGGAAGAAAGGCCAATGTTATGTTCTTGGACGTGAAAGGCGGTATCTTCTTGAAAAACTGCAGAAAAGTGAATGCGATGTTTGTGCATGAACGATTTAGTGCTGTGTTGACACTGAAGGGAATTGGAATGAGTTGTGTCAAAGCATTGCTGGCAATGTTCACATTGCATAATTCGTTCAGTGGAGTGTGTTTTTAAATGCATGTTGAGAAATCTCTGCACTCGAACGTTTTTGAACAAATCGTGCATTCAAAGATCTTTTTGGAATGCGTTCGTTCAGTGGAGTGGGTGTGTAAATGTGCTTTGAGATATTTCTGGCGTGTGAAGGTTTTGGAGCAGTGTTGACACTGAAAAGAATTCATCAGGGAATGTGTTTTGAGATGGTTAGTAAGGTATCTGCGTGCGTGAAAGTGTTTGTCGCAAATTTTGCATTCAAATCTTTGCGTTGAATGGATCTGCATATGGTTTTGGAGATCCATCTCACCTGTGAAGTCCTTATTACAAAATGTGCAATTGAAGGTGAGAGTGGAATGAGTTTGTAAGTGTTTTTTGAGAGCATGAGTTGTCGCGAAGCATTGTTGGCAATGTTCACATTGCATCATTCGGTTAGTGTTGTGTTTTTTCAAATGTGCGTTCAGATATCTGTGCACTCTGAAGCTTTTGGAACAAAAGGTGCATTGAAAGTCCTGTGTGGAATGCGTGTGTTCAGGGGAGGGTGTCTTTAAATGTTTTTCAGGAAGAGGAGAGTGGGCAGGTGACGTCACATTAGTGTGGCGAGCAAGTGGGTGTGCACGCTGTGTGCACATACCGACAGAGTCAAAAGATGTCACCAGAAGGTAATCACATGGGTATTTGAGAGGCATGAGAACCTCGTAATGCCCATGATCCAAAGGACCACTAAAGAGCAGGGATATGAAGAGACGCTGGGCCGGATTGTAAACTCGAGGAGAGGCATGAGGACGTTCTTGGAAGTAAATGCTGATAGTAGCTGGAAGGATTTGGGACATTGCCACAATTTCTGCCTCGCCACCATAGAATCCGGACGTATTCATGTATTGTTGAGCAGACTGTATAACAATGCCTCTGTGACTAAGAACAACGGACACCACGTCACCGAAGTTATCCCAATGTTGGCAAACAAAGCTAACAGCCATGTTACGAAGTTTGAGAGCAACAGTTTCGTCAATGACATTTCTCCAAAAAAACCCGACTGACAGAAACAAACAGTTACCTGAAGCAGGAATTTCTATAACATTGAAAGAAGTGTTGTTTCCATGAAATACATTTGAAGCGGTAGCCATGGATGGCAAAAGAATACTCAACGTGGCGCAGAGCTGGGTTTGGACCGCAGCACAGACCAAAGCGAGTGAGTATGTGTTTGATGAGCTGTTTGATTTGGCGGGCAGTGATCTGAGGTGCGTTCCTGAGCACGTGGGAGGAGGGGTAGAGTTTGTGGGCGGGGCTTCGCTGCTCCTTTCGCATGGTTATTTATGGTGGATGCGGTCGGGTGTCGAAACCGAAAAGAATAATGAAAAGTCAACGTGGCTTAGACGTGCATGTGGACTCCTAGCACAGACGAAAGGGGCTAACAGGGTGGTCGGTGAGTTTTTGCGTCCGGGCACATGGGCAGGCAGTGTGAATGCCTAGAAAGCGAGGGTAGAAGCGGGCCGGTGAAAAAGGAGTGTTAGTGTGCAGGGAAACGTCTTCTGTATTTCTGCAGGAGCATCTAAGAAGACGCATGTTTGTCGCTGATGCGAATTGCTGTATGTACCGTGTAAAACAGTTTGTTATGGTGCACGCCGTCATGCGTCGTAATGGAAAACTCATTTTAAAGACTGCTTACTTCATTGTGTTTTAACCTCAGTTGTAAAGGATAAAGGATTGTTTTAAAGATCCCATGGGATACCCCTCGCAAACCGTTTTACATGCTGCATATGGCGATTTACCTCCGCGAGAAACATGCCTCTATGAACAGTCAACGTGCAGGTGCATGTGGCCTCTACGACAGACGAATATAAATGACGCCGTTTCTTCTGTGTCGTCGCGTCCGAGTTAGTGGGCATGGCTCAGCGAGTTATCGTCGTATCCAATGGTCTTGGAGTTGGTGGCCGTGGCTCCTTCCTACGTGCGCCATCGGTGTCTTACTTGTCGGCGGCTCAGTGAATCCACGTCCCTTCTGGCGTGCTTTCCATGGTCGTCTTGCTTTAGTGAATTATATATATATAGATAATTACCTCTCATTACGGAGTCCTGGGTTTGCATGGGTTGCATTGCAAGGTGTTCTGTTTTCCTCCCACAGTCCAAAGACATGCATATTAGGTGGATTAGTAACACTAAAGTGGGTCCTAATAAGTGTGTGTGTGTGTCTATGTGTGTTTTATACTCTGTGATGGACTGGCTTCCTGTCCAGATTTTGTTCCTGCTTTGCACCCTACGCTTGCATAGATATCCTTCAGCCCCCCATGACCTGCTCAAGATTAAGTGGACTTAGTAAATGGTTTGGAATTAACAAAGTGTTTAAATATTTAAACAGTTTTCAACATATTCATCCTTCACAATTTTGGCTGACTAAGTCTAACTTGATTTGGCCTCTTCTTACACTCGAGGTTCAGGTGGTTCCTCAAACTCCAAGTGTTTCTGGTTAACTCAAAATGGACGGAGACAATCAAGTTATGGAGACCTGAGAAATGATCAAGGAGAACATCAGTGAGGCTGAGAAAGACACAGAGGAGAATGTGACATCAACAGAGGGAGCGTCTGTGACTTGGATTGTGGAGCTGAAGGGATGGACTGTGTGGTGTTTTACACAGTGAGACGTGGGTTACACACCATCCTGATTTGTGTTTTATTGAATTGATGTGAAGTAGAAGACAAATAGCAGAGCAGCTGAACAAGAAGTCATGTTTGAGTTTTATGGACGTCACAACTCTGTAGGAGCAGAAAATGGAAACAAGAGAGGCTTACATGGAAATCTACTGCTGACTGACGACATTAAAAAGGACATTCCAGTTCTGAAGCTGTGCTTAAGATAATGAAAGGTTATTATTCAAATGATCCAAATGATAATATTTCATTGGACTTGACCTATTTGATTATAAATTGGTTAATCGATGTCAGAATTAAAGCAATTCAGTATCCAGCAAGTGACCTGACTCACCCTGGCAGCAAATGAAGAACATACAAGAGCTGACCTCAGACATTTAGAGTGAAACATTTACTCTATGCTCAGCAAACAAAAATGAAAGCCACAGCTTCTGGCACTGGTGGAAGACCCCCAATTTCGACTATTACTTGGGTTAAGAGGTTTGATCAGAATGAAACAACACAGCCAGGCACACTCATCAGGGTCATTTAAAGGTCTGACCTGATGCTGTGAAGTGACTTCAGGTTTACACTGTCAGCATCTGGTGGGCCAGGTGGTCCTGTTACTGAGTGCCATCTATTGCACCTGTGATGTTTGGGGTGTCTAAAGAACATGATTGGGTGTCACTGATAACACTTTAGGTAAGGACAAGTAAATCTTACATTCAAGAAGCATCTCCTTTGATTGCACAAATGTCATCACACTCTGATGGAGAGTCGTCGAGAAACGCCAAGGCCTCTGTGCTCTCCTTTACCAGTCTTGGGACTGCTGGAGTCAAAGCCCAACGTACAATCTGAGCTCCTCATCCACTGGGCTGAGCCACCATGGCTGATCCTACAGGGCTGTTGAGAGCAGGCAGACATTTTAGGAATTCAGTCAAACCTCATGCGTCTGTGTGCATTCATCAGGACAAGAGGTAGAACATAACTAACAGTTTTTATAAGGAGGGCATCTGTTTAACTGTCAGATACAGATTTAATAAAAAACATTGCCTCTGTATGATCTTATAAATGATAAATAAAACAATATTGAATGGAGTTAATGATTGAATGTGCAAGGCAGAAGGCAGTTTATTTTCTATGCACATGCAGTGAGTTGTGTTTGGATTTTACTGTTAATTTTTAGACAATTGTTAGAGAATGTGGTAGCATCAGTGGTAAACACGAACATTGAAATGTGCTTCAGTTATCCTCTTTTGTTTTAAAAAGGAACTGAAATTGTTCAAAGCATTTTCTGGATGATAAGTTCAGCATAAAACAGTAAGTTATTAATAATTTCATTTTCTTCTGCCTTTGGCACATTTTAGCATTTTATGACTGTTACACCTATAATGAGTGAATTAAAAATTGTACCTGCTCCAATTGCTTGCATTAGTACTTGATATATCCTGCTGCCTGAGGTATTTAAGGAAAGAGGAGACGTCCTGTGACAGGGAAAGTGAAGCACAGCAGCAGGTAATTCTGGTTGAAGAGCGGGCCGTAGTCTGAGGTACAAGTGCTCTGAGGCTGTGGACTGTGTCTTCTATCAGCTCAGGTGAGTGCTTGAATAAGAAAACAAGAGCTGGGACAGAGGACACGTGTGGGGGTCTACGTAACAAGGAATATGGCGTGGGTATAAATGTGTCCGTGTTTTGGGTCCCAGTCAACCTATCACTGTTAAAGATTTGGCACTGCAAGCAGGGTTTGTAAATCGGGGAGCAGAACAGAGTAGAATCGTCGATGCAGTGATGTCCAAGGCCATAGTGAAACCAGTTCTCTACCAGTGAGGTGGGTGACTCAAGCAGGGAGAGTCTAAGAAGGAAAGTCCTAGTGGCTTCACTTATTGACCTGAAGCAGAGAAGTTGGCACCTGTTGTAAAGATGTTAGAATAAGAAATGAAGAGGAACCGAGTCAGACGGTGAGGGAAGGGAAAGCAGCAGATGGGATCAATGCAGTGACAAAGGCTGTAAATGAAGTGTAAAGTTGGTGTGTGAGTGTTGAAATTTAAAATGTCTGGCAGCTGTAACACATGGTTGCAGCACAGTTGCTGTCTGCTTCACAGACAAGATGGATGTATTTGATGGTTTTGGAGCAGAAACATCAGCAAAGAAATTCAGAGTTGTAGGAGCTAACGGGAAAAAATAAAAGTAGTGAAAGATATTTTAAAGAACACGTTGGAAGAGAGACCATCACATGAGAAAAAGAAACGTGAGAAGCTAATAGTATGAGTAATGACAGTGTAGAGGAATGTTGAACAGTGCAAAGAGTGGTGCATGGCGCTGGATCTCCTTTATCAAAGCCTCTGTGGATTTTAAATACATGGATGAGGTCCCCACACAGTCATCTCTGCTCAGACTAAACATGTTTAATTCTCTCAGCCTTTCACAGTAGGACATGTCCATCAGTCCCATGATGCACTTGGCTGCTCTTCTTTGCACAGTTTCAAGTGCTGCTATGTCTTTCTTCTCAGAGTGCTGTGAGTTGTTCACTTTAATAATCCCCTTATCAAGCGGGGTCATTTTTGCTAAATCGCTTGTAATTCGAACTCTCCAAATTAGAATCATTGCTGTTATTGAACTATCTGGAGTATAAACACATGTTTGGTCTCTTTGTAAAGGTCACATTCTCTAGTTTCACCCTTAGTAGTCAGAATCACTGTAGGTGTGACTGATCAAAAGTTATGCACATTAGAACTCACAAAAAAAATGAATTGTTTTGTTCTCGCCTAAGTTTTTTTGTGAAAATAAAGGAAAATAAAGCTGCAGTAGGTAGGTGGGGACAGAAACACACTATGTACCAACAGAATAACTTGTTGACTACTCACATTTCAAATTTGAAAAGAATACCTGTAAAAATGACATTTTTACACCAGTTTTTATGTGGGCATGCCCAGGTGCTTTTTAGAGGGCCCTCTGGTTTATCTATTATCCACATTTTGAAACGTATGGAAAAAGTGTAATAACTTTTGAATGCTTCAACCCACAGATATCAACGAGGGCTCTACTGAAAGCTTACACCTAAAGGAATCTATATCTATATACAGTGTCACTCTATTAGTTATGGAAATTCATATTCCATAATAAAAACAATAAAAAATACACATTTCAATATAAAAATAGTCAAAACAAGTCTTATGGGCCAAAAATATATATATATTATATTTTTTACTTTTTTTTTAATAAAATAATATACACAAACTATATACATTTTTTACAAACTGTTATAACACAGCTCAGCGTTTTTCCACGTGCCACTGATTGTAGCAATCGTTAGCAGGCAGAAAGCACAAGGGCGTGTCACATGTCGCTCTCTGCCTCAGACTTATACTTGATCACTGTCACGCCGCGTACATGCCTTTACTACTCAATCGAGAGTGTATTTATGTTTATCTGTATGATTATCCATATTTAAAATGTGAAAAAACTATTAACAACAATAAACAACCACGCACCAAGTCTGCAGACTGGCACAAATGCCAGCTTCGCGCAGCTCCGATCGGTTTTGTTTACAAGTTGGCATGGCAAGTTACATATCGGCGTGCTCAGCTGCTCATTGGCTGTAAGTTTGGAGTGTCACTCACAGCGTCCAATCAAACTGGTAGATTCTACCAGGGTTTGGAGTTGTGCGTCATCGTTCAGCTGTCTGTGACACTCGTTGGCTATACGAGGTGCCAGTCACCCCCCAGACCCCTCGTAATTGGCCAACTTAGGTGTCAATCAGAAGCTAACACTTCCGTGTAACATGCTTTAGCATGGTTATTGCCGACAGAAACAAATTACGTCTGATATGATCAATAGAAATGAAAAAAAATGTCGGAGCTAGTCTCAAGTTAAGAAACGTTTTCTGGAGTTTTTGTCCCTTTGAGGATCTATTGTGTGTTTTGGACCTAATCGTTTTACTGGATTATATTCCCTGGAGCCTTATGGACAGAATGAGATCAATATTGCTCGGAAATATTGATGTTTGACTTGCAGAGAGCCTTCAAAGGTAGTCAAAGGTAGGAAAAGTCAGCTCTTAAAAGTATTTACTTCTCTGTAAAAAAGGATTTAGTGTCAGTGCTGTGGTTGTTGTGTGTCAAAATGGTTTATATCATCGGAAAGACGAGACTCTGAATTTTCATTTGATGTGTAGTATGTCGAGGTGCATGACAGAGGGGCATGCACACATGGCTGTGACGTCGTCCAATCGTCGTTATGTACCGGGACCGGTACGTGTGCATTTTAAGAAAAGTAATCCTAAGTAAATACATTTTTACAAGCAAAATATTCATGGAAATATGATTTTCTATTATGCTGGAACATTTCTGGGTGGTTACTTTACATTATAATGTTTCTACAACTTCTTCTTCCTCCTCTTCATCTTTGCCCACTTCTTTGTAGAAGTCGATGTTCTTGATCAAACGTCTCCATACAATTCGGCCCTGCACCTTGTCACTAGTCAAGCCTTTTTCCTTCAGATCTTCTTTTAATTTCTCCTTCCACCTCTGTTATAATATCCTTCATTTCCATTCCCATCACTCCTTTGCCCACATATTCATTGTCTCTCCTCATCACATGTCCATGCCACTCCATCCTACTTTCCTCTACTTTCTTTGATATCTTTCTCACTTTTGTTTTATCTCTGATTGTCTCATTTCCTGTACTGTCCTTACTTGTAACTCCACACATCCATCTCCACATTCTCATTTCTACAACATCCAACTTCTTCTCCTGCTATGTTCCCTTACTGTCCATGTCTCAGCCCCATACGTCATTGCTGGTCATATCACTGTCTTTAGAACCTGACCTGTAATCTTTGTCTTAATGATCACACAATACTACTGATACCTACTTCTGATTGTTCTTTCCACACTGCACTTTGTGAGTGTTCTCTTCATTTAATTCTCCATCTTGGCCTGACAGTGACCTCAGATGTATTAATTTCTTCATTCTTTTCATTGCCTCTCACTGCAGGCTAACTTCTGAATCCTGATCATCACTAAACCTCACATATTTTGTCTTCTTCCTGTTCATCTTCAACCCTCTGTCTTCCAAAGATAACATTTCTAGAACAGAGTGGTTATTTAATTTGTGGTACCTCAATGTTATTTAGTTTTAAATATGGACACCAGCATGTCATGATTCCTGTTACCAGGACACTTCTCACAGTTGCCATGGAATGTGTTTTTGGAAATTGCCATGTCTCACATCATCAGCACATTCTTTTAAATCCTGGTGTGATGATTCACTCATCCATAATTTGGATATACACACGACTGGGAATCCCAAACAAGCATTTCCAAAATTGTTCACACTTCTTTAATGAGGGCAAACACAGAGTCTTCATAAAAAAGCCCTGTTGCAATCAATCAGCAGTCTGAATGGCCTCCAGTAATTGGGAGATGAGGCTGATTAGAAGAAACATGTTGGCCCTGCTGCTTCTGGCAACCGTAGCATACGAACAGGACCAATGGACAAACTCAGAGTGAACTCGTCTAGAGGAGTGTGTTAACTCAACACTACAGCATGATGGGTAAACAACTAGGCCAGTGGGATGACCAGTTCAATGTGTCACAGACGTTTAAGGTGATACCCACTGTCTTCACACATCAGACACTGGGCATGGACAAGTGTTGGGCCTGAAGGGCAGTTGGTGCTCCATGAAAGTAATGCCAGTCCATACTATTATGGGCTGTTTGCAGTTAGGGTGGATAAACAGGAAAGGTGACCTGGTTGATCTCCAGATGAGTGAAGAGTGTTACAAAGAATGATTTGTGAGCACAGCATCATGCCGGAAACACTTGTACTCATATAGGGAGAGGAGACAGGAATTGGCACATGTTGAATGTCAACTTCCAAAGTTCTGAAGTAAATAGTTCAGCTACATGTGTCTCAACAAATCACCCCAGCACACTACGGGCTGAAATGTGACAGTGTTTTAAGGTGAAGTATGCCAATAACTACAAACCTTTAAAGAAAATGAAGGTAACACAAAATAACTGTCACTAAAGGAGCAGGACAGCTGCAGTTTACAACACCTTTTTAAAGTTATGTGTATTATCTCTTACCTCACTTACATAAATTGTGCTTTCAACTTCCATACTGTAAAACATTTGTGCAGTTCTGAAAGAACATCAACACATTCTGAGTATGTTGCGAACCACTTATGTCAGCCTCAGCTTATCTGATAAACTTTATCAATCCCGGGGGGAAATTCAGATGCATACAGATAGATAGATAGATAGATAGATAGATAGATAGATAGATAGATAGATAGATAGATAGATAGATAGATAGATAGATAGATAGATAGATACTTTATTAATCCCAAGGGGAAATTCACATAATTCAGCCGCAGTATACTGATACAAAGAAACAATATTAAATTAAATAGTAATAAAAATAAAAAGGGGGACCGGAGGGTGTGTTCCAACTATAGAGGGATCACACTCCTCAGCCTCCCTGGAAAAGTCTATTCGGGGGTTCTGGAGAGGAGGGTCCGTCCGATAGTCGAACCTCGGATTCAGGAGGAACAGTGTGGTTTTCGTCCTGGTCGCGGAACAGTGGACCAGCTCTTCACCCTTAGCAGAGTTCTGGAGGGTGCATGGGAGTTTGCCCGACCGGTCTACATGTGTTTTGTGGACTTGGAAAAGGCATTCGACCGTGTCCCTCGGGGAATCCTGTGGGGTGCTCCGGGAGTATGGGGTACCGGACCCCCTGATAAGAGCTGTTCGGTCTCTGTACAACCGGTGTCAGAGCTTGGTCCGCATTGCCGGCAGTAAGTCGAGCCCGTTTCCAGTGAGAGTTGGACTCCGCCAGGGCTGCCCTTTGTCACCGATTCTGTTCATAACTTTATGGACAGAATTTCTAGGCGCAGCCAGGGTGTTGAAGGGGGTCCGGTTTGGTGGACTCAGGATTGGGTCACTGCTTTTGCAGATGATGTTGTCCTGTTTGCTTCATCAGGCCGTGATCTTCAGCTCTCTGGATCGGTTCGCAGCTGAGTGTGAAGCGGCTGGGATGAGAATCAGCACCTCCAAATCCGAGAGCATGGTCCTCAGCCGGAAAAGGGTGGAGTGCCCTCTCAGGGTTGGGGAGAGATCCTGCCCCAAGTGGAGGAGTTCAAGTATCTCGGGTCTTGTTCACGAGTGAGGGAAGAATGGAGCGTGAGATCGACAGGCGGATCGGTGCGGCATTCGCAGTGATGCGGGCTCTGCATCGGTCTGTCGTGGTGAAAAAGGAGCTGAGCCGTAAGGCAAAGCTCTCAATTTACCAGTCGATCTACCTTCCTACCCTCACCTATGGTCATGAACTATGGGTAGTGACCGAAAGAACGAGGTCGCGAATACAAGCGGCTGAAATGAGTTTCCTCCGCTGGGTGTCTGGGCTTTCTCTTAAAGATAGGGTGAGAAGCTCAGTCATCCGGGAGGGGCTCAGAGTAGAGCCGCTGCTCCTCCGCATCGAGAGGAGTCAGATGAGGTGGCTCGGGCATCTGATCAGGATGCCTCCTGGACGCCTCCCTGGTGAGGTGTTCCGGCACGCCCAACCGGGAGGAGGCCCTCGGGGAAGACCCAGGACACGCTGGAGGGACTATGTCTCCCGGCTGGCCTGGGAACGCCTTGGGATTCTCCCGGAAGAGCTGGAAGAAGTGGTCGGGGAGAGGGAAGTCTGGGCCTCTCTGCTTAAGCTGCTGCCCCGCGACCCGACCTCGGATAAGCGGAAGAGAATGGATGGATGGATGGATAAAAATAAAAAAAAAATAAAAAATGTTAGCATTTACTCCCCTGGGTGGAATTGAAGAGTCGCATAGTGTGGGTGAGGAATGATCTCCTCAGTCTGTCAGTGGAGCAGGACAGTGACAAAAGTCTGTCACTGAAGCTACTCCTCTGCCTGGAGATGACACTGTTCAGTGGATGCAGTGGATTATTCATGATTGACAGGAGTTTGCTTAGTGCCCGTCGCTCTGCCACAGATGTTAAACTGTCCAACTTTACTCCTACAATAGAGCCTGCCTTCTTAACAAGTTTGTCCAGGCGTGAGGCGTCTTTCATCTTTATGCTGCCTCCCCAGCACACCACCGTAGAAGAGGGCACTCGCCACAACCGTCTGGTAGAACATCTGCAGCATCTTACTGCAGATGTTGAAGGATGCCAACCTTCTCAGAAAGTATAGTCGGCTCTGAGCTTTCTTACATAGAGCAGTATTGGCAGTCCTGTCCAATTTGTCATCCAGCTGCACTCCCAGATATTTATAGGTCTGCACACAGTCACCTCTGATGATCACAGGGTCCATGAGGGGCCTGGGCCTCCTAAAATCCACCACCAGCTCCTTGGTCTTGCTGGTGTTAAGATGTAAGTGGTTTGAGTCACACCATTTAACAAAGTCTTTGATCAGCTTCCTGTACTCCTCCTCCTGCCCACACCTGATGCAGCCCACAATAGCAGTGTCATCAGCGAACTTTTGCACATGGCAGGACTCGAGTCATATTGGAAGTCTGATGTATATAGATTGAACAGGACCGGAGAAAGTACAGTCCCCTGCGGCGCCCCTGTATTGCTGAACACAATGTCAGACCTGCAGTTCCCAAGACGCACATATTGAGGTCTGTCTGTAAGATAGTCCACAATCCATGCCACCAGGTGTGAGTCTACTCCCATCTCAGTCAGCTTGTCTCTAAGGAGCAGAGGTTGGATGGTGTTGAAGGCGCTAGAGAAGTCCAAAACATAATTCTTACAGCACCACTGCCTCTGTCCAGGTGGGGAGAGATTGGTGTAGCATATAGATGATAGCATCCTCCGCTCCCACCTTCTCCTGGTATGCGAACTGCAGAGGGTCGAGGGTGGCGGACCTGTGGCCTCAGGTGGTGAAGCAGCAGCCGCTCCATGGTCTTCATCAGATGTGACGTCAGAGCAACAGGCCGGATGTCATTCAGCTCACTAGGACGTGATACCTTTGGGACAGGGTGATACAAGATGTTTTCCAAAGCCTTGGGACTCTCCCCTGTTCCAGGCTCAGGTTGAAGATGCGCTGTAGAGGACTCCCCAGTTCCAACGCACAGGCCTTCAGCAGTGTGGCGATACACCATCTGGACCGCTGCTTTGCTGGCACAAAGTCTTTTCAGCTCTCTGCTCACCTGGGCTGCTGTAATTGTGGGTGGGGATGTCTCACCTATGCTGGTATCAGCAGAAGGATGGGTGGAGGATGCAGTACTCCGAGGTGAGAGTGGGTTAGGGTGATCAAACCTATTAAAGAAGTTGTTCATTTGGTTTGCTCTCTCCACGTCTGTCTCGATGGCGGCACCCCGCTTCGAGCTGCAGCCAGTGATAATCTTCATCCCATCCCACACTTCCTTCATGCTGTTGTTCTGCAACTTCTGCTCCAGCTTTCTCCTGTACTGCTCTTCGCCCCTGAGCTGGACTCGGAGTTCCTTCTGCACGCACTTCAGCTCATGCTGATCACCACCTTTAAAAGCCCTTTTCTTCTGGTTCAAAAGGCCTTTGATGTCACTTGTAACCCATGGCTTGTTGTTAGTATAGCAGCATACTGTTCTTACTGGAACTACAATGTCCATACAGAAGATGATGTAATCAGTTGTGCATTCAACAGCCTCTTCAATGTTCTCACTATGTGACCCCAGCAATATATCCCAGTCTGTAGTTCCAAAGCAGTCTCTCAGAGCCTCAGGGGACCACTTCCTGAATGAGCGTGTGGTTGTAGGTAGCGCCTTCACTCTTGGTTTGTATTAAGGCTGAAGCAGAACCAGGTTATGATCTGCTTTCCCAAGCGCAGGCAGCGGGGTGGTGCTATATGCGTCTTTAAAGTTTGCATACAGTAGGTCGATAGTCCTGTTTCCCCCAGGGGGGATGTAAACAATAACAACAATCACGTGTCCAAACTCTCTGGGCAAGTAATAGGGACGCAGACTTACGGCCAACAGTTCGATGTCCCTGCAGCAATTGGAGATTTTAACGTTTACATGTCCTGAGTTGCACCACTTTGTATTGACATAGAGAGCGAGTCCTCCTCCTTTCTTCTTTCCACAGGTACTTGCGTCTCTGTCCGCTCTAACTGTGCTAAACCCGGGTAGCTCCACGTTAGCATTTGGGATGGCAGTTGTTAGCCACGTTTCACTAAAACAGAGCAAGCTGCATTCTCTGTAGGTTCTGATATTTTTCACCAGCACAGCCAGTTCGTCGATCTTATTTGGTAGTGAGTTCACATTTCCCAGGATCACAGAAGGCACCGAAGGTTTATAACGCCATTTTCTCTCAAGTTGTCTTGCTCTTATCTTATCTTTTATCTTTGTGCCGGCTCGGCTGCCCCGATATCGTCTTCTTACCTCGTCAGGTAAATAAGGAACCACACCGGCATGAGCATTTCTTCTCAGTGCTTTAAGCTGACTACTTGAATAGTTAGATAGATAGATAGATAGATAGATAGATAGATAGATAGATAGATAGATAGATAGATAGATAGATAGATAGATAGATAGATAGATAGATAGATAGATAGATAGATAGATACTTTATTAATCCCAAGGAGAAATTCACAATTCTCGGAGTGTAAAAATCCATGTCAAGTAGTTAAAAATAGTAAAAGGTGTCCAGGGAGCAATTCCACATAAAAGAAAGTGGTAGAAGTGATCAGTGAAATAGAGAAAAGTAGAGATAAAAAGGTAAAAAGATAAAGTCATATACGGAGCTGCTGGAAAGGCTGCCACTCGGATGCGGAGCCGGAAATGATATGATACAGCAGCAGAAACATAAAAACAAGAATACAGGACAAATAATACAACCAATCAATCAATCTTTAAATAATAAAGATTAAATAAATATATAAATAAATGTATTTGTATAAGTAAATGTAATTGTTCAGATATTTTAAAATATTATTTCAAAAGTAATCTTAGCCTTGGCTGGAGGCATTGAATTGCATAATTGCAGTCACCAGAAAAGACCCCCAGAGGTGCTTCTTAGCTCACCATGGTGGATTGAGCCCATGGCTAAAAGAACACCAAGAGAGCGCACCCTGAAGGTAATGGAGGGGATTTTTCATGATGGCATCAAATTTTGAAACCATCTTCTTTCCCAGAAAACCTTCCCATGTGTCCAGGGTTGACCCTGTGATATTGCAGGCTTTCCTGAGTTACTTCAGACCTTGTTACTTCTTTTGAGCTCAGGTTGTTTTCACCAGGAGACTGCAGCATAGACCACCATACTGGCTACTATGGACTGGTAGAACATTTCCATCAGCTTGCTGCACACATTAAAAGACTCAAGTCTCTTTAGCAAGTTCAGTCTGCTCTGGCCTTTCTTGTGCAGATCCACTGTGTTGCCAGACCAGTCCAGTTTGTTGTTCATGTGAATCCCCAGATACTTGCAGATCTTCACCTCTTCCACGTCTCCCTCTTGGATGGTGACTGGTCTCCGAGGCTCCACGGCACATCTGATGACCACCACCAACTTGATTTCATCCTTATCTCCACACCTGAAAGCTCTCTTCGTCATTTTCATTAGAACTTTCAGTTGTTTTATGATCCATGGC
This sequence comes from Polypterus senegalus, assembly GCF_016835505.1. Lineage (NCBI taxonomy): Eukaryota > Metazoa > Chordata > Cladistia > Polypteriformes > Polypteridae > Polypterus > Polypterus senegalus. The sequence goes on along the minus strand of NC_053157.1, from coordinate 231,078,950 downwards.
TTGTTGTTGGGAAAACTGTCTTTGGGGACTGTGTTATCCACACAAAACTTGATGAAGTCTGTGATTGAGTGTTTAAGTTCCTTAAAGTCCTCAAAGGCATCCTTCAGAGCTTCCTCAGCCTCTATTGTCTATTCCTTCACGGTCCTGCTGGTGGCTGGTAACATCTGATCAATGGGTTTATCTGCAGGTATGAGCCACACCAGATTATGGTCTGATCGGCCTGAAGGTGGCATAGCAAAAATAGACAATGGCATTATTTGAAACTTCACTACTTGATGCCTTGTAGCAAACACCAGTCAACTAAATCTCTAGACATATTCCTGACTAATGTGACCTACAGTGGTGACTCTCATATGTTCCTTCCTTTGATGTCACTCATTTGAGTCTGAATGTTATTTGTCACAGACAATGTCACATCTCTGAGGCTAGGGATCTGCAGTGGCAATCAGAAGGTTGTCGGTTCGAATCCTGTAAATGCCAAAAAGGACTCTGCTCTGTTGGGCCCATGAGCAAGGCCCTTAACCTGCAATTGCTGAGCACTTTGAGTAGTGAGAAAAGCGCTATATGAATGCAAAGAATTATTATCTCCTCCTCTCTTTCCTTTTCTGTCTTTCCTGAGGGGTTTGTAACCACTGATGTGATGTTCCTCTGCATCCCTCTTGTTTAGTGATGACTCACTCATTTCTACAATATCGGAGTCTCAAAACAGTTCTGATGTCTCTGGTTCATGAATTTTATTTCTAATGCACATCAGATTAAGACATAAGGACTGTGATGTAAGGAATGTAATCTTTTGGATAGCTGGGTGGTCTTCATAGTTTACTTTAAATATTTGTGCACATCTCAGCTCTTAAAATGTTTTGTCCCTTTTTTGTCAATGTGGATTACTTCATGGTTGAAGGAATTGGTTTTCCTATGACTTAGTAAACAAAAAGTTCTAGTCAGGCTCTGCCTTCATCCCACCATTTTAAATTCTCATTGTGTAACTTTTTTTGTCTGATGCCGAAAGAATCTCACAACAAGTCATTACTTTGTGTTTGGCATTTTGTTTGTTTTAAAGATTCTCAAATTGTTTTCATGTAAGACAAATGCCCTGATGGTTAATGTCAGAAGTTCTGCATGCATTGATAATTGCTGTATTTAACTTAATTGGAAGTTTTCTTGCCATTCCAGATATGATTTGCATTATAGCTGGGGGCTTCCTTCAGCTCTGTGAGTCAGCACGCAATTAAGAGCAAAATTCAAACATAAACTCAGCTGACCTGAATTGTTTCCACCATTAGCTGCCACCAAGGGGTCTTCACCTGCCCTCACTAACCACCAGTCAGCTCTCTGGGTGATGTTGGAAACTCCCACTCCTGGAGGGCCGCACACTGTTGTCAGCTCGACATGTCTGCTACGTATCAAGTTGGCTGTGTCCTGAGGAACAGAGTCTCAGCAGCAAACACTTGCTTTTATTTAAAATTAGAATCACAATCAGACCCACTTTCACTTGCCAAAATGTACAGGAATTTAACTTGGTAGCTTAGGATCTGCTTATAACAGAACAGCATCACATCTAAATAACAGAAGTTAAACAACATACATTATAAACTATGGTAGAAGAGTACAGTTATAGATGAGATGAGGAAATTAAAACATGTGTGTTGTAACAAAGACGCTAAATTGGCGCCGACCCGACACAAACTGACATGGAGGCACATATAAAATAAAACAAAAACTGTTTATTTTCTTCACCTGTGAGGCACTTCTTCCCCGTGAACCCTACAGGCACAACACAGTCCCACAATAAGCACAGCACATCCAAACCAAAACACACCCTTCTGGCACCACCACTCCTCCCTTGAAGCTTCGTCTTCTCCTCCTGTCTCTGGCCGATGAGTCGTGGTGGCTGGCACCTTTTATAGCCCACCCGGAAGTGTTCCAGGTAATTGACCACCTGGTTCCAATTGCATTTTCGGGTTGGGCTTGAGCAGCAGAGAACTGGGACCCATGCAGCTCCCCCTGGTAGTCACCACCGATCCCAACAGGGCTGTGGAGGACTCCATCTCCTATGGAGCCCTGCAGGAAACGGAGCCACAATCGTGAGCTAGGAAGGCTACCACCAAGCATCCTGGGGGAGGTATTGAGTAGTCCATGGTCGCTCCCCTGGAACATGTGCAGAAGGGGCATCCCAGCCACCCACAACATTGTGTATACAGTGTGTATGAACAAACAAATGCAGATATATATATATATATATATATATATATATACTGTATATATATATATATATATATATATATATATATATATATATATATATATATATATATATATATATATTAAAGATATGGCCGGCCATGTAGCCCGGCCAATACCCCCAAGCCGCCAGGTGGAGCCCTCCTTGCAGCATGGAGGTCCCCAGAAGACCAGCAGGGCATTATGGACCATGTAGTTTTTATGCACCGCCCTGCTGGATGCCATGGGGCCACGAGAGGGAGCTGCAGGGAGGACCGAAGAGTTCTTCATGCCCTATGACCCGGAAGTTCGTCATAGGAAGAGCGACGGGCTTCCGGGGTGAGAATAAACATTATTTACCCTGACCCAGAAGGAATAAGGACTTGTGGACTGTTGGGAAGGAATACCTCCGGGTCAGGGAATATAAAAGGACTGTGGGAGCTCCCAGACGATGAGCTGAGTTGGGAGGCAGGGTGGCTAAGCCGCCTGGGAGAGTGGAGGATTATTATTATTGTTATTATTATTATTGGAGTATTTGGGAGTGGAGGGTGCTTTGTGCACAGTATTGATATAATAAATATCATTATTGGACTTTTACCTAGTGTCTGACGTGGTGTCTGAGGGTGCAAGGGTGCGAGAAGCGTCTTAATCTGTTACAATATATATATATATATATATATATATATATATATATATATATATATATATATATATATATATATATATATATATATATAAAAATACCCGCATAACGGAGAAGTAGTGTGTTAAAGAAGTTATGAAAAAGAAAAGGAAAAATTTTAAAAATAATGTATCATGTTAATGTAATTGTTTTGTCATTGATATGAGTGTTGTTGTCATATCTATCTATCTATCTATCTATCTATCTATCTATCTATCTATCTATCTATCTATCTAACTATCTATATATATATATATATATATATATATATATATATATATATATATATATATATATATACTCAGCAAAAAGAAACGTCCCTTTTTCAGGACTGTGTATTTCAACAATAATGTTTTAAAAATCCAAATAACTTTACAGATCTTAATTGTAAAGGGTTTAAACAATGTTTTCCATGCATGTTCAATTAACCATAATCAATTAATTAACATGCACCTGTGGAATGGTCGTTAAGACCTTAACAGCTTACAGAAAGTAGGCATTTAAAGTCACAGTTATAAAAGCGCAGGCCACTAAAGAGACTTGTCTACCAACTGTGAAAAACACCCAAAGAAAGATGCCCAGGGTCCCTGCTCATCTGCGTGAACGTGCATTAGGCAGGCTGCAGGGAGGCATGAGGACTGCTGATGTGGCTAGGGCAATAAATTGCCATGTCCGCACTGTGAGACGCCTAAGACAGCACTACAGGGAGACACGAAGGACAGCTGATCATCCTCGCAGTGGAAGACCACGTGTAACAACACCTGCACAGGATCGGTACATCCGAATATCACAGCTGCGTGACAGGTACAGGATGGCCACAACAACTGTCCGGGATGTCCAGGAACTTGCAGGTGCCTTGGTGGAAGAGTGGGGTAACATCTCACAGCAAGAACTGACAAATCTGGTCCAGGCAATGAGGAGGAGATGCACTGCAGTACTTCAAGCAGCTGGTGGCCACACCAGATACTAACTGGTACTTTTGATTTTGAGCCTCCCTTCATTCAGGGACACATTGTGAAACATTTTTAGTTTAGGTCTTATGGTGTTGACTCTTTTAGTGTTCATACAAATATTTATACATTAAGTTTACTGAAAGTAAAAACAGTTGAAAGTCAGGGGACGTTTCTTTTTTTGCTGAGTATATATATATATATATACAGTATATATCTATATATATATATATATATATATATATCAAAATACCCGCTTGGCAGCGGAGAAGTAAAAAGAAAAGGAAACATTTTAATAATAACGTAACATGATTGACAACGTAATTGTTTTGTCATTGTCATGAGTGTTGCTGGCATATATATATATATATATATATATACTGCTCACAAAAATTAAAGGAACACTTTTTTTATTGGGCCTGGCATGAAATCAATTAAACCTGTCTGATAATTTTCTGGTTGGTTAAGCAGCTGAGGTCATTGTTAATCACTTTCAACTGTATTGGTGTTCATGGACTTAACGACAGGTGCACTAAAGTGGCAACAATTAGAAAACCCTCAAAACAGGACTGGTTTTACATGTGGAGGTCATTTCAAGTTTCTCCCTCTTGAGTAATTATCTCTACTGGCAGTATGAGGCGATTCCTTAACCCTACAGAAGTTACACAGGTTGTCCAACTTCTCCAGGATGGCACATCCACACGTGCTGCAGCAAGAAGGTTTAATGTGTCTCCCAGCACAATCTCCAGAACATGGAGGAGATTTCAGGAGACTGGCTGTTATTCTCGGAGAGCTGGACAGGGCCGTAGAAGGTCCTCAACCCATCAGCAGGACAGATACCTGCTCCTTTGTGCAAGGCGGAACAGGCTGAGCACTGCTCGTGCCCTACAGAATGACCTCCAGAGGGCCACTGGTGTGAATGTCTCTACCCAAACAATCAGGAACAGACTTCATGAAGATGGTCTGAGGGCCCGACGTCCTGTAGTGGGCCCTGTGCTCACTGCCCAGCACCATGGAGCTCGACTGGCATTTGCTCAAGAACACCAGAATTGGAAAGTCCACCACTGGCGCCCTGTACTTTTTACAGATGAGAGCAGGTTCACCCTGAGCAGCTGTGATAGACGTGAAAGAGTCTGGAGAAGACAAGGAGAACGATATGCTGCCTGCAACGTCGTTCAACATGACAGGTTTGGTGGTGGGTCAGTGATGGTCTGGGGAGGCATATCCATGGAGGGACGCACAGACATCTACTGCGTAGGAAATGGTGCTCTGACTGCCATAAGGTATCGAGATGAAATCCTTGAACCCATTGTCAGACCCTACACTGGTGCAGTAGGTCCTGGTTTCCTCCTAATGCACGACAATGCCCGCCTCATGTGGCAAGAGTATGCAGGCAGTACCTGGAGGATGAAGGAATTGAAACAATTGAAAGGCCTTCACGATCCCCTGACTTAAACCCAATAGAACATCTGTGGGACATTATGTTTCGGTCCATTAGGCGCCGCCAGGTGCTCCTCAGTCTGTACAACATCTCAGGGATACCCTTACACAGATCTGGGAGGAAATGCCGCAAGACACCATCCGTCGTCTCATTAGGAGCATGGCCCGACGTTGTCAAGCATGCATACAAGCTCGTGGGGGCCACACAAGATACTGAAAAGCATTTTGAGTAGCAGAAATTAAGTTTTTGAAAAAATGGACTAGCCTGCCACATCTTCATTTCACTCTGATTTTAGGGTGTCTACACAATTGAGCCCTCTGTAGGCAGAAAACTTTTATTTCCATTAAAAGACTTGGCATCCTTTTGTTCCTAAGACATTGCCCTGTCGTTATTTGTATAGATATCCAACTTCATATTGAGATCTGATGTATCTAATGTGTTTCTTTAAAGTGTTCCTTTAATTTTTGTGAGCAGTGTATATATATATATATATATATATATATATATATATATACTGTATATATAGACATATATATATATATATATATATATATATATATATATATATATATATATATATATATATATATACAGTGGTGTGAAAAACAGGCAAATACATTGATTTTCTGAATATATAGTCACTGTCGGAATATATAAAGTCAAAACTTGAATATATAAAGTCATCGCTGGAATATATAAATTCAAAACTTGAATATATAAAGTCATTGTCGAATATATAAAGTCAAAACTCGAATATATAAAGTCGGCGTCGGTATATATAAAGTCAAACTTGTTTCTGAATATATAAAGACAAAAGTTGAATATATAAAGTCATCGCTGGAATATATATCATTCCTGATAATATAAAGTCAACATCGGAGTATATAAAGTCATTCCTGAATATATAAAGTCAAAGTATATTGATTGAAACGACTGTGAACTGAACTAAGTTAACAAAAACGTATTCAGAAAAATAAATTAAAAAAACACTGTTCGGTTAATGTTTTGAAAATGATGGTTCCTGCCTTGCGCCCAGTGTTGGCTGGGATTGGCTCCAGCAGACCCCCGTGACCGTGTGGTCAGATTCAACGGGTTGGGAAATGGATGGATATTCTAGCACTGACTTTGTATATTCCGACGATGACTTTATATATTGAAGTTTTGACTTTATATATTCCAGCGCTGACTTTATATATTAAAGTTTTGACTCCGCTAACTTAAAAGCCTTGCGCAGCGCCTGTCAGTTTTGGAATTGATTGTTTGCTTCTATCTCTCTCAGCTCCTAGCGGAACTGTCATCTCTGACTTGTCATGGAGCACGTTTAAGCTCATGTGTTTACAGTGTTTGAATAAAAATCCTTCTTGTTTCTATGACCTCCTGTGTCTCTGTGCAAATCTGTGACCCAAGCGTGACAATATATTCTGACGCTGACTTTATATTTAAGATTTGACTTTATATATTTCAGCACTGAGTTTATATATTCCGACGCTGACTTTATATATTTAAGTTTTGACTTTATATATTCCAGCGCTTACGTTATATATTCCGAAATATTCCAACACCGTCTTTATATACTCAGGTTTTGACTTTATATATTTGGGAATGACTTTATACTGTATATTCAAGTTTTGACTTTATATATTGCAGCGTTGACTTTATATGTTAAAGTTTTGACTTTATATATTCAGAAACAAGTTTTGACTTTAAGTTTTGACTTTATGTATTCCGACAGTGACTTTATATTTTTAACGCGTTATGGAGCACATGCATCGAAGCTTCTCAGCTGTGCGACTGTCAATTTAACCTTTTGTAAGTAGTGTCTGGAGGATTCAGTGTGGAGAAACTCTAGAGACAGCGTGTGTATTAACTTGTGGATTTTTCTGTGAGTATTTGGTGGCAGTGTGACGAAGTTGCTTCGGAAGACGGTGGTTAGCCGCGGAGCTCAGCTCAGAGCAAAATTAGGTAAATGGGAGGGGAGATGATGACGTGACTCCCCCACCCGCCTTAACTGTCAATCCCCCACAAACACAGTCTCTCGGAATTTGCATAAGCACACCCCTTCACCTGCAATTTTAACTTAGTTACAAAGTGATCAACTCTCGTTTATATCCTGCGTCCTCTCATTAAACTTGTATCCCGCATTACCCGTGGGCATGAGAAATGCCAGCTGCAGCCTGTCTATGAACTTAATTTAAAGTTTAGGTTTACACCGTGCTTTCTTTCTGAAGCAGCAGCACTCATGAATATGGTAGTATATGTCACTCACTCGCTTCTTATTGTTTCGCTGCCTTCTCAATTATATAATGCATGTTTTCTTCAGCTGCTTTGAGCTCTTCCTGGTTTTCTACGTAGTGCGTTGACAGTCAGTTCACGTGAATACGTCGGAGGCGTGATGATGTCACACGAAACTCTGCCCCCCCACGGCTTTCGAGCTCAACTCCATTACAGTAAATGGAGAAAAATAGCTTCCAGTTATGACCATTACGCGTAGAATTTCGAAATGAAACCTGCCCAACTTTTGTAAGGAAGCTCTAAGGAATGAGCCTGCCAAATTTCAGCCTTCTACCTACACAGGAAGTTGGAGAATTAGTGATGAGTCAGTGAGTGAGTGAGTGAGTCAGTGAGGGCTTTGCCTTTTATTAGTATACCCATCCAGTTTCCAGCCCGCTGAATCCGAATACAGGGTCACGGGGGTCTGCTGGAGCCAACCCCAGCCAACACAGGGCAGAGGGCACAAGGCAGGAACCAATCCTGAGCAGGGTGCCAACCCACTGCAGGACACACACAAACACACCCACACACCAAGCACACACTAGGGCCAATTTAGAATCGCCAATCCACCTAACCTGCATGTCTTTGGATTGTGGGAGGAAACCGGAGCGCCCGGAGGAAACCCACGCAGACACGGGGAGAACATGCAAACTCCACACAGGGAGGACCCGGGAAGCTAACCTGGGTCTCCTAACTGTGAGGCAGCAGCGCTACCACTGCGCCACCATGCCGCCCTTTTATTATATATATATATATATATATATATATATATATATATATATATATATATATATATATTCCATCAAAAAGACCCTTTCTATCACCATCGAAGCTAATACTGAAAGTCGAACCTGCCGTGTTGTATTTCTGGAATAAGTTTTAATTCGCTTTAGGTCTGAAAATGTCCACTTGACAAAGGCAGTGTACACGGGAACGGTCACCGCTGTAGTCCCCGGCCGGGGCTGGAGGCCGGCCGGGACGCCCAGAAGGATGTGAGGAGGGCTTGTGCCTCCTCCAGACCGTGAGGGGGCGTCCGTCCTGGTTCTGTTGGGAGCCACGGGTCGAGGGCATGGAAGCCCTACCCTGTAGGGGCCCGTGGTCACCGCCAGGCGGAGCCCCAATGCCGGTTTATCCCGTACGGTCCTCGGCTGGGGCTGGAGCCTGGCCGGGACGCTTTGGAGGACCAGAGGAGGGCGAGTGCCTCCTCCAGACCGAGTGGGGGCGTCCATCCTGGTTATGCAGGGGGCCTCGGGTACAGGGCTTGGAAGCCCAGCCCTGTAGGGACCCGTGGCCACCGCCAGGCGGCGCCCCAGTGCCTGTTTATTCCGGGGAAGACGACAGGGGACACCCGGACGGCTTCCGGGTGTGCAGCCGGCATTTCCGCCACACGGGGGTGTGTCCACAGGAGATTGCCGGGGAGCACCTGGAGCCCATCCGGTTCCTATAGGCAGCCTCCCTCCAGTCGTTGACAAGAGTCGGGTGGAAGAGTGGCAACGTCTGGAGGAGGAAGGAGGCGGTAGGAAGAAAAGAGAGAGAGAGAGAGAGAGAAAGAGAAAAGGAAAAGAAGAAAAGAGAAGGCATTGGATTGGCCTGGACTAAGGAGTTGGGGTTGGTGAGCGAATTGTGAAAAGATAATGGAAAATAAACCTGTGTTTGTGGGTGACATCAACGTGTCTGCCTATCTGTGTCCGGGGCTAGGTTCACACCGCCAAATATACCAATGTGAACAGCTGCCCCATGCTCTCATTCAGATTTTTGTGATTTAGGAAGTCAAGGAGATCAGTCGGAGATTTTCCTGCAAAATTTTGCCTGTCATCCATGGCATACATTACAGTCAGTTCTGTTTTTAGCCGAGACATATCAAAAACCGCTCCGTGGCTCGTGTGTTAAACTGGAGAAGGCTGCATGCGTGAAATTTTTCTTGCATTCCTGAAACTTCTGGGGCTCGAGGAGCGTGACAAACATCAGGTTTTCGTGGTATTGAAATCTGGTCTGTGTCTGGAAAATAATATTGTCCAGAATCCTGCCATGGAGTTGGCCCTATTCCCCTCCAGGATCTTGCACTCGGAGCGCTTGCGGTGCACTCAGTGGCCTCGTAGAATTCTTCATATTGGCTTCTATCCAATCGATGGGTCTGAATACAGTGACATTGCCGTACGCCTGCTAGAGGGACCTTCTGACACCAACTCAAAATCTGATTGGTTGAAGCAACAGGTTAATCGACATGTATTCTGTGTTAGAGTGCCTGCATAACGGATTGTGAAGGCCTCTCTTCCTGGCAACAAATGATGGCTGAAATGTGATTGGTTAAATGCTTTAATACGAAAATACATGCCTGGAAGCAACACAACCATCGGAAAAGCTATGAAAGGAAGCAGACAGACTATATGGAATAATTTAATAAGTATTCATGGACAAAATATAATTAACATCAGTTTGTGATTCAGATATTTTTACTTATGAATATGCTAAGCACAGTCCTTGACCCGCGAATAGTTACCTTATATGGGCAGGCACTCAATTACGTGGGAGGCGTGATGAGGCGAGGCGCAACTCCACCTCCCACGACCATCGAGCTAAAGTCTATTACAGTATATGGACGAAAATAGGTTCCAGTTATGCCCATTACATGTAGAATTTTGAAATGAAACCTGCCTAACTTTTGTAAGTAAGCTGTAAGGAATGAGCCTGCCAAATTTCAGCCTTCTACCTACACGGGAAGTTGGAGAATTAGTGATGAGTCAGTGAGTGAGTGAGTGAGTGAGTGAGTGAGTGAGTGAGTGAGTCAGTCAGTCAGTCAGTCAGTCAGTCAGTCAGTGAGGGCTTTGCCTTTTATTAGTATAGATATAAAAGCAAAAATTGTGGCATAAATCATAACCTATTGTTCAATAAAATTAACAGAGGCAATCAAACTTGTATTATTATTTTTTGTGAACACATATAGAAAAAAACTTGTATTATTATTTTTTGTGAACACATATAGAACTACATCTACAAGGTAAATATCAATAAAGTCAAATGTATACAACATATGACAGCAAGAACAGAAACGTGGCTCATTGTAGTCATTGGGGAGGCTATAGGATATCAGTTTCCAGTGTTTAATATGGATATTATCTACAGGACCAGTCTGCGGTTACTCTTGGCAAATTCTAAAATAAATTCATTCATGTCTAGATTTTCTGTGATGTTTTTCTCATGTACCAGAATGACTACATTTCTCTTCCTTGAATGCAGCATTGTTCAGCTGAGTGAAGTGAGAATGCGGTTCAAAGTAGAGAAAGAGCTTTCGCATGCAGCTGAAGACACACCAATGATGAATGCTGTGACATATTGCGAATGCAACATAGGGAAGGCCTCATTGTACTGCTGAATGCACTTGCATGCTTCAGAGAGATTAGCATCAGCTGGCAGTTTATTGATCAACATTGCTTTTGCCACAGCAATTTCATTTTGCAGGCTCATGCTGTTTTGCTCTGTGCCTGCAAGTGCCTGAAGTGGTTTCAGGAGAGAGTCATCAAGAAATACAGGTAATTCTGATTTTGGCAGGAGAAGCGATGTGGCCCTCAATAATTCAACATTTCTCTGAGAGAATCTTGTCTCCATTTCCACAATAGCTCTATCAAGAATGCTGAACATAGCCCTTTTAAAAGTCTGATTAGGAGCAATTTGTTCATTAGAGTCACTTTCCATTTCCTTTTGAGCGAATTGGTAGGCCTACTTTCACACTGAGAGAAATGCTCCTCCCAGAATGAGTCACATCTCATCTCCGTCAGTGTGGCCAGTGAAGCTGTCACCACCTCCCCAGCAGGGCACAAATCCACTGCATGTGCCTGTAGAATTGCATTGGCTGGTTTCAGCACACCAAGCACATGAAGGAGGAATTTTCCTGTATTGAAGAAATTCTGCTTTTTTAATTGGGTCAAAAGACCACATGCCTCTATGCAAATGTCAGAAGAGGCAGTGTCAGCCTCTGCTACCTCTGAGAGAAGCCCCCTTATAGCTTTCTCGTTGTTGACAATGGACTTTGTGACATCATAATGACTGGTCCATCGTATTTTTAGAAGTCTTTTCAGTGTGGGTGTATTGTATGTGTGTGAAACATAATGTCTGTGACAAAATGTGTTCAATGAATTTGACCAGTCAAAGAACTTCTTAGCCAGAGGTTCTGATTCCATTGCATGTATCACTGCTAAATGGAGCTGGTGGTTGTAGCAGTGTATATATGGAATGTACTTACCAACTTTGTTTTGTAACAAAGCCTGGACACCACGCCTTGACCCAGATATGACAGAAGCACCATCAAAACACTGACACACTAAATTGCCTGGGCTGTAACCTAGCTCAGAGAGATGTGACTGAAATTGGTTACAAATATATTCAGCATGAAGCTGATTCAGCTCAATTAAGCCAATCAGGTGTTCTTCAGGGATGGAGTTCTGGACGAATCTAATCACTACAGACAAATTCTCAGTGTTACAGCGATCCCTGGTACCATCACTTTTAATGCAAAGTCCAGGAGAGTCAGCTTTTTCATATTTGGTCCTGATATCTTTTACCACCATTTTGACAAAAGTCTCAATTATTTCATTTTGAATTACATTGGATGTGTATTTTGCGTTGTCTGGGATGTATTTTACAATTTCTGCAAGTTTGGCATCTTTTTTGATTGTGTAATCAAAGAACTTAAGGAAAAGTCCCTCCTCCCCACCTACGTGATTGTGACCACGCAGAGCCAGTTCATTGACTGCAAGGAACTGAACGGCCTCCCCAATGCTTTTCACATAATATCGTTCTTTTCTATCTGGGTTGAACACATTAGTTGAATTATGCTTTCACCCGTCTCTGCCCGGCGTCGATACTCTTGACATGCAGACATGGCTCTGAAGTGCGGGATACTAGACACGTGTTTGTGGAAGCCGCCACTGTCTTTTTCTAGAGCTTTTTTCCAATTAGTGTAGCCGTGTTTGGCACCATTTTGAGAAATCAAATATCGCTGTGCTGTTTGCTACACCATTCAGATAAGAGCGCTCTGTGGAGTCCTTCTTAGGCTGCTGGCTTTATTTCACTGTCTTTAAGAATCTCTGTAGATGATGACCGGTCAGACTCCATGACGTTCTGTGAAGATTTTACAGTCCAATCAATAGCATTTTTGAACTGGAAAAGCAAAAGTACAAGACTAGAAAAACATCTTGAACTTTAAAAGTGACATTCTAAAAAGGCACAATCAGTATTTATATCCAATAAAGAATAATAACACAATGTTCTGATGTATGAATTATCATTTGTTCCATATGTTCAGACTGAGTCACTACACTACTTCCTCTTCAATTGCAAGTCATACCTGATTTGAATTGGCATCACACCCCAGGTGTCCTCACATCTGCCATATAAATTGGACACCTGCCTGATCTTAAATGTAAGGAGGTGTCTCTGCTGACCAGGACAGGACAGACGTTTTGACGTTAGCACCACCATGACACTCGCCGCCTTGCTGGTTCTGCTGTGCCTGTGTTCTGCTGTGATGGCTTTGGTGAGTTCAGACTTATGACTTTTGTACAGGAGACACATTCATATTTTTGGAATGTGTACGAGAAAAATATACATTTTGTACTTTTCCTGTTAGTAAATGTCTGCTCAGCTTCATAAGACCTTAACTCTAGCAGTGTTCTCCAATCCATTTCATGATAACTAAAGCCTCTGCTTATTATTTTTTTTTCTCTGTAGTCTCACATTCCACCTGAACCAATGGAGGTGAAATCATCTTTATTAGGAAATGTGACCCTAAACATTTAATAAGAATCGGTGCACTCCCTGGGTGAGTAGAAGTCAGTGAACCCCACTGAATAGTTAATGACAATTTCATTCTTGACACCTCATTCTTGTGAGGGAGGCTATCAAGGAATTCATCCTAAGCAATTCAGTCTCTGTGTTATGCAGCACGAGAGATCCAAAGCACTTAAGTACCTAACAGTTCCAAAAGCACCGTCAGGAAACCCCAGCTAATAACAGATAGCCATGTAGAATGTTTATAACATAAAAGATGTATTAATATAGAAATGGTCCGTAATTACAAGAAGCTGTGTAGAGCACAAAGAGCAAAAAACAAATCCAAGGTGAAATCTATAATGGACCACCGGTTCAAAAATCCAGAAAAATCATAAAGCACTGAAACACATCAAGCACATTCAAATGTACTGCAGGGGACTGTGGGTACCCTGACCTTTACATGGCTTAGAACAGTCACTTCTGGTGATGGGCAGGTGGTCTCATCTCTTGGGGGCCACCTACAAAACACATGGAATATAACAGTCATAGATACATAGACAAAGTTAAATACAAAGAATAACACAAATTAACTGTAACAAAGGTAATACAAACATAAGGATCAAAAATGAACAAAGAATACATTAAACAAGAATTTGAACCCCATCAAGTAAGGGTACCCTGGCTGTAATATAAGACTCATTTCATGTTACAATAGTTGATTATGAACAAATATGTCCTTTAGTCTAGGACCAAAAATATGAATCCAAAATCGTGGTCATTAAAAGTCAAACTCCTTACTGCAGGGTTTCTCAACCTGTAGAGAAAAGAAATGGAAGTCGAAGTAGAAACTATTTGTTGAAACAAACTTGTTTATTGCGACTGTTTATGGTAGAAAAATCACACCGAGTATGTCAACTATCAGCTCGGTGGTATTAGTGTATTAGACCGCAAAATCATTCTGCACGTAGGGGACGTAATGACGTAAATTACCGGATGTGTGGAGAAACTTTGGGCAAATAACGGAAGGCAAACATTGATCTCTAAAATGGTAATCTTTGAAATTATTGCACCCTTGGTAAATAGTGCGAGGTATGCAATTGATTATATGTTGTTTCATTTATTCTGTTTCTTTGTAAAATGTTAAAAAAAACTGTTTATATTTCTTGCTTATAGTTTTCATGGTGCTTGTTACAGTTTAACAACATTAATAAAGAATGTAATAATAAAAATAATAATAATACCATTTTATTTATATAGTGCCTTTCCCATGCTCAAGGCACTTACGGAATATAAGAAAGAACGGCAGGGTATACAGTATATAGCATTATACAAACCAGATAAATAAATAAAGAAGATTAAGATAGTAAATTCAGAGAAAAGCCTAACAGACAACATAACTGATGGTCCAGCACACAAATATACAGGTTACATGAGCATCTTGACAGAGAGGTAAACTGAGAGAAGGGTCATAAAGTCAAGTAGAGCTAAAAGCCTTCCTGAACTGACGAGTTTTAAGTTGTTTTTTAAAAGAATTCATGGAGTCAGCTGACCTGATTAATTTCGGTAGGTCATTCCAGAGTCTGGGCACTCGCTATACAGCTGAAGGCCCTGCTGTCACCCATGGAGTGTAGATTAGTGTCGGGCACAACAAGATTTACCAGAATCAGAGGACCTTAGTGGGCGGGCAGACACATAGTGATGGAGAAGGTCACTGATGTAGTTTGGCGCGAGGTCATTTAAGGCTTTGTAGGTTATTAGTAGGATTTTATATTCGATTCTGTAAGACACAGGGAGCCAGTGAAGGTGGAGCAGGATGGGTGTGATGTGCTCACTGCTGCTGGTTTGAGTAAGAACTCTTGCAGCTGAGTTTTGAATAAGGTGGAGCTGTGATATAAGAGTAGAAGGGGCACCTGCCAGTAGTGAGTTACAATAATCGATGCGGGATGTGATAAAAGTATGGACAAGTTTCTCAGCATTAGAGAAGGAGAGGAAGGAACGAACACTGGATATGTTACGGAGGTGAAAGTAAGAAAGTCTCTTAATGTGATTTATGTGGGCAGAATAAGAAAGGGAGGAATCAAAAATGACACCAAGATTCTTTGCAGTAGAGGCAGGTCTGATGAGATCACCACCAAGATGGACTGGGAAGGAGCTCATTTTATTAAGTTGCATTTTAGTCCCAATTTGCAGGAGTTCAGTTTTGTTGCAATTTAATTTTAAAGAGTTCTGCTCCGTCCAGGTTTTAATTTCACTAAGGCAGGTTGTGAGCTAAGAAAGCTCTGATGAAGTTCCACTTTTAACATTGAAGTAGAGTTGAGTATCATTTGCATAAAAATGATAACCCAGTCCATAGCTACGGATAATATGGCCAAGGGAACGCATATAAATACAGAATCGCAGAGGGCCGAGGACAGAGCCCTGAGGAACTCCTTGTTTGACTGGCGCAGAGCTGGATCTGCTGTTGCCAAGACTAACAAACTCTTGCCTATCAGTCAGATAGGACTTGAACCACTGGAGGGCAGTGCCAGAGATACCCAGCATGCTCTCCATTCTGGACAGTAGACTGTCATGTCTGATCTGAGTGTCAAATGCTGCACTAAGGTCTAATAGAATTAATATGCTGGTTTGTCCAGAGTCTGCTGACATAAGCAAATCATTGGTTACCCGTAGCAGAGCAGTTTCACAGCTGTGCTGCGCCCTGAAACCAGACTGAAAGGGTTCCATCAAATTATTAGTGGTTAAATAATTGGTGAGCTGGGAGGCTACAACACACTCAAGAGCTTTTGACAGGAAAGGTAAGTGGGAAATAGGCCGGAAATTGTTAAGTTTGTCAGCATCAAGACCAGAGTTTTTTAACATTGGGGTTACAGAAGCGATTTTAAAAGTGAGCGGCACAGAGCCAGTGTCAAGGGATGAGTTTATTATTGTTGTTACAGTCTGGATTATGGCATGAAGGCAGGATTTAAGTAGTGTGGTGGGGATGGGGTCCAGTACACAAGTAGTCAGCGTCATCGTACAAAGCAGGTTATTAACAAATGCAGATGTGACTGGTGAGAACTTAGAGAAGGAGCTGGATGGAGAGGTTGAGACGTGAATAAAGATAAAGGCACCAGTCTGCGATTCTCTGTGTGTCAATTCAATTAAATCAAGGGGCTGCTACAATTACTGGCATGACTTGTCATTTCAAGACTCATCTAGACTCGAGTACAGATCAGCCTGTCCACCCGTAAACAAACATTAAAATTCAAGTTACAACTCATCTCTCTTTCTTGCCGTTAAATGTAATATGTCAGTTATTGTTTTTTGAAATAAGAAATGATAGTATTCTTATGAATATTCATAATATTTGTAAATTTATATTTATTACTGTGGAATAATTTAAAATGACTATTTATAATATTTGTAATTTTAAATTTTTATTATTATGGAATGCAATAATTTAAAATGAGGAATTAATAAAATTACTAAAAAATTTCAAGAAATGTAATGAAAACTGAAGAAATATTTGAATTTTACATATATTTTATCACATGAATTTTAATTTTAAACGTGTCACATCTGTGACTGAAAATTTTGATGATAAAAAAATATTACCAATGCTCTTGTCTGATCCAGACTTAAGCATTTCTGCCAATAGTGCATTCTCTAATTAAAATGTACTGTTATTGGGTGGATTTCAGCATAATCAAAAATCTGAAAATGTACATACCAACTTTAAGGGGTGCGCCAGAGAAACTAAGATGAATAAAAAGGATGATAAACACTGTTTTACTGAAAAGGAAGTCTTAATATAATTTACCTTCACCACACACAAGAATTTGTCATCTGCAGGACATTGATGTCACCTTATGCTGTGTTTTGACAGGTTTGAACCATCAGAAACCATCAGCTCTGTAACATCAAGGAAAGAGTAAATGTCTTTGTGTCTTTGTGCTACAGCTTGTTCACTCTCACCACTCTTGTCAGCACTGTCCCTTGAGCCTTTAGCAGAAGCTGGCCATTGATCCCTTGTCTCCTACATTTATTGCTCCAAATCTTTTAAAAATTAAAACATTCCTGGTCATTAATTAGAATAAAAAGCAATGTTTCCCTCTCTATTCCAAATGTACCTCTGTAGTCTCATATTATCAGTTCTCTCTCTATCTATGCTCTTTAGATACTTGTCAATTAATTAATATATTCCATCAGTGAACATCATCCATCCATCCATCCATTTTCTAA
>NC_053157.1:231036885-231060896 GCF_016835505.1 Polypterus senegalus | reverse complement strand
TTACCTATTCAAGGTCCGAATCCAAATCCTCCTCCTCCTGCTCCTCCCGCTGCACCAAATCCTCTTCCTGCATTCTGACTGTGAGGATGAAATGAAGTGTTCTGCTCTTCATGAATGAGATGCTTTCTACTTGTAGGACAGCTGGCATAGTAAACAGTTACATTTTGCTCTCATCTTGTATTGCAGCACATTATGCAGGTCAGGACCTTACATTTAAATTAGTAAATAAATGAATAAATAAAGTGAGTTATGGCCATCCTAGAGTCCCCTCTGCTATAGTCAAGTGCACCTTTGTATGTGAAGCTCATTGAAACAGCAGGCTGCCATTAAGGCCTCCTTCATTCACATCTCACTGAGCAGCCTACTGTGCCCATTTCAGGGTGGAGGCTCAGGGGGTCTCTGTGAGTGAACTGAAAACTGTTGGTCACCACACACACACACACACGCTTCATGGACTTCAGCTGCTCATCTGCCCTCTAATTCTCATCCTGTGTGTCTGAAGGTTTAAAGAGAGCAACTGAAGAATAACAAAGGTCCCTTTTTATTATCAATGTCTTCTCATTACAAATGTAGGCAACACAAATAAAAGAGGAATTCACTTTTAACAAAATGACAACCCTGGATTGAACATCTCAACTTCCACCAAATCCAAAGCAGACAACCCTTGAAAGCTTAAGACCCTCCTGCCCTGAGACCACTGCTATGAGGCTTTGTAGTAATTTAATGAAAAAGAATAACATAAAAGAGATAATAATTAGAGGAGGAATAAGAGAGTGAGGCAGAAACGGCTTATATCAACACATAAACTGATTCAGAGGACGTGAAGAAGGACGACTGTAAACACAAATCACTACTTGTAAGAGACCACCAGGGCTAACGATAAGAGAAGTGGAAGACATCTTAAAGTGTTCAACCAGCTCCTGAAATGTTCACAGTCAGAAGTCATTAAAGTGCACTGGAGACACCAAGCAGGGTTTGTACAAAGGTGACACCACATCAGGACAAATCAGGACAGTAGCCACATATCAGAAATCAAATGCATGGTCATTTGTGACATCTTAATATGAAAAGGAATCTTCACTAAATAGAGCGACATAAAGGGGGCTGGCAACTGAATGCTTGATAAACCAAATATCACCACTTTAGTGCCCTTAGACCAAATCCAGCACATTTTCTTTGCCCAAAGCCGCCTTTCTAACGCATTATTTTGGGTTTCCTGAGAAAATCTGTCGTCCCTGTCTGATTCAAAATGGCCCCAGAAAAAAAAATTAGGTATTCAATATGACTCCAAACTGGTGGCACTCACCCAGTTGTGATGAAATGCTCTAACAGTCTGGTGCTGGGACACATAAAATAGAATATTCCAGATAATCCTGATCACCTCCAGTTTCCATAAAATCACACCTGCTCCATAGTAAATGCCATATCCCTTTCACTTCATACCACCCTGGCACATGTGGATAACACAAACTGTAAAGTCAAAGTCCTGTTTACAGACTACAGCTCAACACTTAATACTGTTGGACAAGCAAAGCAGATCATGTCATGGAGAAAAATTCATCATCAGAAGGCTTTTTACCTAAAAATAAAGGCTATTAGATCTCAAGATAGACAGACAGAATTTTAAGGATTTATTGCAATAAATCAACCACAAAAAATAACAAGGACTCAAACTAATACGGCCAAATTAGATTAAGCAAAGAACATTACAGCCACCGGGGTTTTTATAACAATTTCTTATCATTTTAGCTCATTTATTTAATTAATTCTACACCTGGTCTTACTGTCTATTGTTCCTCTTGGTGTCTGGTTGGCTTATTCTGATTGGTCTTAGACTGGGTGGATGGCTTCCTCTTCCATCTTTTGACTTTCCTGATGTAATTTCCTATCTTTTCTGACCTTGCTCTCTAATGAGCTGGTTTGCTTACCTTCACTGACTCTTTTTTATTCCCATCCACCAAATTCGAGTTTCTATGGGAACCTCTTATGAAATGTGTTATCTTTCTATTCTGTTCCCATTTTCTCTAACTGGCCAAGGCTTCAAATCCATATATGGGTTTTCCTCTCTTAGGCTTTCCAAACTTTTTTACTATAGTGACCTGAAGCTTAAGCTTTAATTAAAAAGAAGTATAGTATGTGCTTTCATTTGATCATTGCTTGCCATGCTTAATTTGTCTTAATTTCTACACTAAAGTTAATTGCTAATATATTCTTATAATATTTTTACTAATGCCTGCATTTGCTAAGATGCATTATAGTGTGACCTTTTGTTTGTAGTATAAGGCCTTTTGCTGATTCATCAATCCAGCTGCTCTTAGAAGCCTCTTTTCCATGTTATCTCTTCCTAGCCTTGACTCACAGGTGTCTTCCACTCTTATCCTGTCCAAAACTGATTTCGCTGCATCTTTTAGCTGTTCTTTTCATTACTTTGGAAAATTTGCTGTAAGCCTACAAAATAATTCAATATAACTGATTTTTAAGTTAACCATTTGCTAGACCTATTGTAATTTGCTTTTATATTCTAATTTATGCTTAATCTAATGTTTTAGAAGCTTTTAATTACTTTCTATGGCTCTATATGCTAATTAGCTATTCTCTTAAAGCTAATAAAAAATTTTTCCTTCTACAATCACAAAACTCCTCAGTTTAGGACTTCATGCCACTGCAATTTGGGTTTGGACTTCCTAATCAACAGGCCTCAGGATATGAGATTAGCAGCTTGACATCCTCCATACTGACTTATAACACTAACTCTCCATGGGGTGGTGTGCTGAGGCCCCTTATGTTTGAAGTTGATGAAATCAACTGGTAACCTCCGTCATTTTAGTCAGATCACTAAAAATAATGAGAGGATGTCTACCTACTGACTCAGTGGCATCAGGTCAATAATTTCACACTAAATGTTATTAAAACCAGGAGCAGGGCAGAGACTTCAGGAATGAAGAAAGAAGACCACACTGACTTTGACATCAGACAGGATGTTGTGGAGTTGGTGAGCACCTTTAAATGTCTCAGAGTGACCATCACTGACAAACTGAAGTGGACACAACACATTTCTATCCCTTGTCCAGAAGTCTCACTGTTGCCTCTTCTTCCTCAGATGTCTGACCAGATCTTATTTTTGTCCATCTGCTCTCCTGAACTTTTACAGGTGCCCAGTGGAGTCAGCGCTTAATGGCTGCACCACATCCTGACATGACACCTGCACAGCTCAAGAGTGTAAAGCCCTGCAGAGGGCACTGAAGATGGCACAGACCATCACTGGCTGCCAGTAGAGCTGCCTTATCTCAGGATGTACACAACACTGCGCTCTCTTAGAAAGTCAATCAGGATCATTAAAGACCCGGCCATCCTGCACAGCTGTTTTCTTGCTCATCCCTTCAGAGCCTTTTGGCACTCACATTAACTTATCTAGTGAGTCACTTGTAAATTTTCAGATTAGTATTTTATCTGTGAATTTGTCACAATATTCTGTGCCCACACCAGTGAAGAGCGCAAAACAAAAATCAACTGAATTGATTTGAGCTGAACTGGGAGATTCAGGGACAGTTTCTACCCATAGGCCGTAAAGTTGTTAAACAATTAATCAGAACAACAAATGTGTGAATATACTGTTTATATAGGCATGTATCTTAAATTCATATATTTCATTATTTGTACTTATATTGCATTGAATAAGAATTTCCTTGTACACATGACAGTAAAATAAACTTGATTGACAAGATTAGGACCATTTTAAACATCAGACATCTCTAAAATCAGACACAGGCCGAGAGATTGAAAGGGCAGCTGCTGAATTCAGGATAACAAGACACATAAAGTTTAAAAGAGAATTCACAATGAAATCCAATCATTCGCCTCCACCTTTCAGAGTCTGTGCTTTACTATTCACAACAACATCATAATATAATCACAGCGTTTGTGTTTAGTACAAATAGTTCAAAAGAGACACTTAAAGTAAAAAGAGCAGCTGCTCAGGGACCTCAAACCACCAAAATATCCGACATAAACGCAGTGTTTGTGTTGTTTGTCGATTCATTGATGGCTACGGATACACAATCAGCCCTGCTGACTCCATCTATCACAAGACTTTGGGTCTCCTCTGCCAATACGTGAACCCAACATGCAGGAACCTGTTTCATGTCTTCATAAACTTTATCCATTAATTTATCACTCGCTAGCTCCAGTAAATGCCTACAACAGACTCTTTGAATTCCACCATTCAGTAAAGACTTTTTTATTCTTATCCAATAATCATGTAACATGGAGGGAAGAGCTTGTTGCTCAGTGTTGGTGAGTCAGTGAATGGCTGGTTATTTTCTTGTCTTGACCACAACTCACTTCTAGATCTCGATTTTCCTGCACGGGGCCTACAACTGTGGTGGATAAAAGAAGATTTCTGCTCCAAAACTGAATGGACATGGAGCTCTGTGGACACAGTCGAGGTCAGAGGATGTGCCCCTGTTCTGTGTGTCATTGTGTGAATGGCACTGCACTCTCCTCCTCTGTGAACACGTCCTGGTTTTGTTGTCTGATCCCTGAACAGTCGATGTGCACAGACGCAGACACAACATCTGGAGACGCGCAATCACAGACTTGACTGCATATTCAATAGGTGGATCCTTGTGGCTACACAGACATGCTAAGTATAAAGATTTTTTACTGTCTTAGTTTCAAGGGTGGAACATTTTTCAGTCAGTTTTCGTAGTTCATTTCTATTGTAAGTGACTAAATTGTGATGATCCCCCCACAAACCAGAGTGATCAGTGACAGAACTGACAGACATTATCGAGCGGAACATTTTCCATTCTACTCACATTGGGGTCGAGGTTGTTGTTCCAGTGTTTGAGGTTTCAGATGATTTCTCCCCCGGGTGACGTCGAAAGTGACAATCCTGAAATGTAAAAACAAAAGTACAATGAGGTTTTAGTGACTGGAAAATAGATTTCAGACGACCTGCTATTTAAATGGAAGGAGACGAAATTTATCAACAGGGAACATACAAAAGAAAAATGTTTAGGAGAGACATATTTGTCTATTTAAATCTCATGTCAGACACACAGAAGCCATTGCCACAGAGCACAGGCACAGCAGAACCAGCAAGGCGGTGAATCTCATGGTGGTACTGACACCGAGACGCACTGTATGTTGTGGTCAACAGCAAGACCTTCTTATATAGCAGATCAGGCAGGGTGGGACACATTTACAGGGTGGGATGAGGACAATGAGGCAGGAAAGCCAATTCAAAATCAGATCAATGGAAGAAGAACAAAAGAAACTGCAGTCGAAAGTGACAAAACCATAAAGGTCAGGCCATTAACTCTACTAATTAACTCGTGCAATTATCATGCTGTTATTTTGTGCTGGAAATATTCTGTTGAAAATTTAACAGTTTTAAACCTAACAAGTCTTCATTTGTGTCTAATATCATGAATCTGAAAATAAAAGTTAAAAGAAGCATCAGCACATTTTTCTAATTTGAAATTAATGACTTGGTGTTGATTCTCTGCCCCTCACTTCATGTCTGTCTGTCTGTCCAGGGGACACAACTCGGCTACCAGTGGACTCATCTTGCTGGTATTTGTTACGCTTGCTTATCTAAAACATTTGTCTGAAATGCTCAATTTACACTCAAATAGAGCAAACAGAGTGTGCTGTACAAGTTTATGAAACATAAAAGCCTCAACTAAGAAAACTTGGGCCAATTTTCAAAACTGTCTATCATCTAACAAAGAAGCAATGCCTGTTACATTAATTACATCTCTTTGACAAGAGCCAAATTGTGAGAGTGAGATGACTGGCCTGAGCATCTCCAACATGGCAGGTCTTCTGAAGTGTCCCCAATATGCTGTGGTGAGTACCTACCAAAAGTGATCCAAGGAAGGATAACCAGTGAACTGGCGACAGATGTGTGTGGCAAGTGAAAACTAACCCGTCTGGTCTGATCCCACAGAAAAGCTACTGTAACACAAAAAGCTGAAAACCTAAAGCTGGCCATGAGAGAAAAGAGTCAGAAAACCAGGGCCGTGTAGACACAGACTGCTCAGAGTGCCCATGCTGACCCATGTCCACCAATGTGAAGTGAAGGAAGAAACGATAAAAACATTAAAAAGGCCCATTGTCATCAGTCAAACCAGTTAAAAATAAAAGGAGGAGCAGACAAAATGAGGAATAATATGAACTACAAAAATGGCCTCAAAAAGTGGACACAAAAAGCAGGCCAGGACCTTCACTGGCCAACCAGATGACCTCATCCAACCCAGTCAATCTGCAACTGATAACTGAGGGGTTTCATAAGCCAGGCCTAAAATGAGGAAACTGACTTTTAATGTTCACAAAGCTTTCAAAAGTATCAAAATGTATCATAAATATATATTGTGAAATGAAACACCTTGACACCACAAAGAAGTTTGGGACAGCCTCCTCGTTTACTTGAAGTTTAGGCCAAAAAAAGGCAAAAATGTGATTAGCAGGTCTTTATAGACAAGATTCCAACACAGAACTGTCAAGCAGATGGAAAATGACGGTTTTAAGAGTCAGTCAGTGGAAGTGATGTCATCACGCCCGGGACCGGAAGTGACGCTATCGGGCCCAGGCAGAATTTCCCCTGTTTGGTCAGCATGGAAAAAAGAGAAAGGATTAGTGCACTCTGCCATCTCCTGGCCCGGGGTGGAAGTATGTTCTTTTGAACTCTTTTGCTGCCTCCCATGTACACATGTGCACGCAGTGACAATATATTATAATAATATATATATATAATATATATATATATTATATTATATATATATATAATATAATATATATATATTAAAGAATTAAAGGAACACTTTTAATCAGAGTATAGCATAAAGTCAATGAAACTTATGGGATATTAATCTGGTCAGTTAAGTAGCAGAGGGGTTGTTAATCAGTTTCAGCTGCTGTGGTGTTAATGAAATTAACAACAGATGCACTAGAGGGGCAACAATGAGATGACCCCCAAAACAGGAATGGTTTAACAGGTGGAGGCCACTGAAATTTTTCCCTCCTCATCTTTTCTGACAGTTTCTTCACTAGTTTTGCATTTGGCTACAGTCAGTGTCACTACTGGTAGCATGAGGCGATACCTGGACCCTACAGAGGTTGCACAGGTAGTCCAACTTCTCCAGGATGGCACATCAATAAATGTCATTGCCAGAAGGTTTGCTGTGTCTCCTGCACAGTCTCAAGGGCATGGAGGAGATTCTAGGAGACAAGCAGTTACTCTAGGAGAGCTGCAGAGGGCCATAGAAGGTCCATAACCCATCAGCAGGACCAGTATCTGCCTTTGGGCAAGGAGGAACAGGATGAGCACTGCCAGAGCCCTACAAAATGACCTCCAGCAGGCCACTGGCGTGAATGTCTCTGACCAAACAATCAGAAACAGACTTCATGAGGGTTGCCTGAGGGACCAAATGTCTACTGCGCCCTGTTCTCACTGCACAGCACGGGGAGCTCAATTGGCATTTGCCATAGAATACCAGAATTGGGCAGGTCCGCCACTGGCGTCCTGTGCTTTTCACAGGTGAGAGCAGGTTCACCCTGAGTATATGTGAAAGACGTGAAAGGGTCAGGAGAAGCCGTGGAGAATATTATGCCGCCTGTAACATCGTTTAGCATGACTGGTTTGGTGGTGGGTCAGTGATGATCTTGGAGGCATATCCATGGAGCGACTCACAGACCTCTACAGGCTAGACAACGGCATCTTGACTGCCATTAGGGGTATCAGGATGAAATCCTTGGACCCATTGTCAGACCCTACGCTGGTGCAGTAGGTCCTTGTTTCCTCCTAATGCACGACAATGCCCGGCCTCATGTGGCAAGAGTATGCAGGCAGTACCTGGAGGATGAAGGAATTGAAACAATTGAATGGCCTTCACGATCCCTTGACTTAAACCCAATAGAACTTCTGTGGGACATTATGTTTCGGTCCATTAGGCGTCGCCAGGTTGCTTCCTCAGACTGTACAACAGCTCAGGGATGCCCTCATACAGATCTGGGAGGAAATGCCACAAGACACCATCCGTTATCTCATTAGGAGCATGAACCGACGTTGTCAAGCATGCATACAAGCTCGTGGGGGCCACACAAGATACTGAGTAGCAGAAATTAAGTTTTTGAAAAAATGGACTAGCCTGCCACATCTTCATTTCACTCTGATTTTAGGGTGTCTACACAATTGAGCCCTCCGTAGGCAGAAAACTTTTATTTCCATTAAAAGACTTGGCATCCTTTTGTTCCTAAGACATTGCCCTGTCGTTATTTGTATAGATATCCAACTTCATATTGAGATCTGATGTATCTTTTGTGTTTCTTTAAAGTGTTCCTTTAATTTTGTGAGCAGTGTATGTATATATATATATATATATATACATATACATATATATATATATATATATATATATATATATATATATATATATAAAGTGCTTAAAAAAATGTAATGAACATTTTGAAAACACATCAGATCTCAAAGGGAAACAAGTCCTGCTGGTTATCTCTACTGCTATGGACTGCTATTGTGTTAGGAATGAAGGAATGCCACATGGTGTGATGAACTCAAACTGATCAACCTACAGAGTAAGAAATGATGCGGCAGGGTGGCTCGCCCATTTTGCCGAAATTTCATTGCAGCAACTCCAAATCGTACTCAGTAGTATGTATGCCCCCCAACCCCCACATCCTTGTATGCATGCCTGACAACGTGCTCAGGGTCACTTGCTCCTAATGAGACAACAAATTGTGTCCTGGGGATTTCCTCCCAGATCTGGAACAGGGCATTACTGAGCTCCTGGACAGGCTGAAGTGTCGGATGGACCGAAACATAATGTCCCACCCAGAGGAGTTCTATTGGATTGAGGTCAGGTGAGCAAGTGTGGGGGCCAGTCAATGGTATCAAATACTTCATCCTCCAGGAACTGCCTGCATACTCGCCTACAAGTGGCCTCTTTGAAAGGTACCATAAGGAACCCAGGAGCCACTGCAACAGCATAGGGTCTGCTGCTCCAGCTACCCCAGACAGGCAGAGCACACAACACACTTTATTTCTTCTTTTTCTCACTCCCCACAGTACAGGACACAAAGCACCAAAGCCCAGTTCCTTTCTTCTCTTTCCTCTCTTCTCCACTTCCACTCCTCCTCCTGGCAAACTTCACGCACCCCCTCCCAACACTTCCTCCCTAGTAGTGCCTGATGGCTCCTTTTTCAGGACACCCAGAAGGACTCCAGGTGTCCAACAAGCTTCTTCCAGCAGCAGTTCAGTTGTGGACGGACGTGCTACTAAATAGGGCTCGGGAAAGGTCCAGGCACCCTCTGGCGGTGGCCACGGGCCCAAGCAGCACTGAGCTTCCACGTTCCAAACCTGTAACCCCACAGGGGGTCTACCCACTAGTATTCTGGGAGAGATAATGTCCAGAATAAGCCATCTCCCCCAGTCCTTCCATTATAGAGGCATTCCAGCTGGGTAAGGGTCCTGGTGGTCCACCACAATATGTATACACATGTGTTTGTCTGCTCATACACACTTCACACACACACGCTTTAATTTCCTCATCTCCTCTATAACTGCACTCTTCTGCAGCAGTTTATAATGTTTGTTGTTTAACTTCTGTTATTTGGATGTGATGCTGTTCTGTTATAAGCAGATCCAAAGCTGCCAAATTAAAATCCTGTACATTTTGGCCAGTGATAGTGGGTCTGATTCTGATTCTTATTTTAAATAAAAGTGTTTGCTGCTGAGACTCTGTTCCTCAAGACACAGCCAACTTGATACACAGCAGACATGTCGAGCTGACAAAAATGTGCAGCCCACCAGGAATAAGGAGTTTTAAACATCACCCATAGAGGGGACTTCCCAGGGTTAAAGGGGGAGGTAAGAACCCCCTGGGGGGGTTTTGGGGAAAAAAAAATTTGGTCATTTCAGGTCAGTTGAGTTTAAAGTTTGAATTTTGCTCTTCATTGGGGTGCAGACTCACAGAGCTGAAGGAAACCCCCAGCTATAATCAAAAACATATCTGGAAAAGGCAAAAAAATTTCCAATTGTTTAAAAACAGCAATTATCAATGCATTGTTTTTTTACATTAAACATCAAAGGTTTGCTTACCAAAAAAATTTTAAGGAACTTTAAAATAAAAAATGTCAAAAAAAAATTAATTACTTGTTGCAAAATTCCTTTAAAAAATATACAAAAAAACTTCCCAAAATTTAAAACAGTGGGATGAAGGCAGAGCGGGGCAAAAAGCTTTTTTATTTTCTAAGCCATAGGGAAAAAACAAATCTTTAAAAAAAATGAAAAGAGCACATTGGGCAAAAAGGTACAAAGCATTGTAAGAGATGGGATGTCCAAACATTACAGAAAAAAGGGAAAACCACCCAGCTATCCCAAAAAAATGACATTTCCTTCATCAAAATTCCTACTTCTTAAACTGATGTGCATTGGGGAAAAAAAATTCCAAGGGAAACCCGGTGAGGGAGGGGGCAGGGTAAAGGGGGCATGCACCATTACAGGCGGGTTTATGACCCACCTCAGGATTTCCCGGCCCCCCCCAATTCAAAACCGCGGGCCCGTCCCCACCCTCAAATGACCATTTATCTGCTTGAATCCCGGAGAAGGGGCCCCTTGGCCTGGTCCCGCCACTTTGGGTGCATAACAATGAGGATTCTTTAAAAAGGGTCACCCTTCAGGGAATTTCATACATGGCCAAAAAGTGCGAAAACTGGCGCCCCCCATAATACAGGTAATGTGCCTTTTGCCCAACCATGAGGAACTGCTCATTGAAGGGTCCCGGGCTTCACCTCATGTCACTGGGTGGGGTCCATGTATCCCAAAAACCCTAAGCAAAAGGGAAACACCCCGGACCTCATGACCCCCATGATCTCCTAATCTGTCTATAGACTTCATAGGAAGAGTCACCAGAGAAAAGAAGGGGTTTCCCAAAAAGGGAAATAAACTTCTCAACAAGATCAACCTCTGTCCAAGAAAGACACACTGCTGATGGTCATTCCCAAAAAGGTCATTAAAGGAATGGTTTTTTGGTTTTTAAAAAAACCCCAAAACCCAGACCTCAGACTCCCCACCCCAATTTTCCCCGAGAACCCCCATAAGAGCCTCCATTGATTCCAAGGGAAAATCACAGCATCGCCCACTATTTCTTCACCAACAGATGTCCCCCAGCCACTAGACCCCCCGGGCCTGCCCCAAAACCCCAGTCCATACAAGCATTAAAAAAGGTAGGAGCAAAAAAAGACAGCCACAAACCCAGAATCCCAAATGAGAAAACCACAGAGGTTCTGCCACTACTCAGCTCAGCACTCCCAGTAAAAGTGTACAGGGCAGCCATGATATCCAGCAACTTGGGCGATCCTGGAAAGTCTCAGGGTGTCCCACAGAGCAGCTTGATCAACTGAGTCGAAAGCTTTACGAAAATCCACAAAGGCTGCAAAGAAACTCTGCTGATATTTGTGTTTGTGCAACATAGAGATCCTCAATGCTAGGTTGGTAGACTTTTTAGGAATAAAATCAGACTGCTCTGGTCTCTGATAGGTGAGCAAGGGATCACAGATTGTATTGAGGATGACCCAAGCATGGACATTACCAGGCACTGAGTGCAGTGCTAATCCCCTGTAATTGCCACAGTCCTTTCCATATAGGGAGAACAAGTCCCATTTTCCAGTCAATAATGGGTCACTAGACTATAGATGGTGAGTCACTTGCTCACAGGTTCCTCTAACATACATTTCCTTATCTACACTTAGAGCCCTCACTGTCATCCTTCTCAGTTCCCGGTACAGACCGGAGTTGTCAGCAGTGCTATGTGGTGGGACTTCTCTTGATGATATTCAGAGTGCCCTGCAAGATGAAACACCTCCTTCTGGGAACACTGGTAACACCCAACACTACCCTCAGCAACCTTCAGGGTCTTGTCATGGAAGGGCTCACGCTTCACATTAGGATCTGCAGTAGCACCAAGTCTGGAAGATACCTCACACAAGCTCTTTGAAAACTCATCAGTAACAGTCTGATCATGCAGTCTGGCAAAGGTCCAGCCTCATTTTCCTAGTAGGTGGTAGCCTCACTGGACCTAAGCAGGATCTTCAGAGTAGCAACAACAAGTCTGTGGTGAGAATTCACAAACTGGGCACTTATGTAAACACTGTAGTTTGTAAGAGTCTCCAGCATCTGCCCACAAGGATGGATCGATCTCTCTCACCACATCACCAGTATTGGAGTACCAGGTCCAAAGAAGTTTCTCAGGTTGCTGGAGCCAGGATCCAGCTATCCATAACCCCTGACCATTTGCAAAGTCAAGGAACACAGAGCCACTTTCACCCATGGTCACCAGTCCCATGGAGACCAACACAATCAGTATTGTCTGTGCCAGTGGTTGCATTGAAGTTACCCAGGACCAGAGGAGTGACATCTCGTGGGCACCCATCAACCACCGATCGAAGTTGCAAAAAAAAGGTCTCCCTCACCTAGACATCACTCATCGTGGTCAGAGCATACAATCGGTGACAACAGAGAAGGCACTCCAGAGAGTGATGTGATCTGAGTCTCATAATACTCTCGTTGAAAGGAGTGACATCAGACACCATCGGAAGGATAGATTTAAATCTTATTATATGATATCATCTACTGTTAAATTCTGCTCCATGCTTCTAAAATTTTTATTTTTATGCTGTATTGAGGATTTGTTCTGTTTTGTGCATTGCATTGTATTGTATTGAACCCCCTTCATTTTTGACACCCACTGCATGCTCAACCTACTTGGAAAGGGGTCTCTCTTTGGACTGCCTTTCCCAAGGTTTCTTCCATTTTTCATTACAAGGTTTTTTTGGGAGTTTTTCCTTGTCTTCTTAGAGAGTCAAGGCTGGGGGGCTATCAAGAGGCAGGGCCTGTAAAACCCCATTGCGGCAATTCCTGTGTGATTTTGGGCTATACAAAAATAAAATGTATTGTATTTTATTGTATCGGAAGGAGCCGATCCAATACAGCAACAGCTACTCCCTGAGTATGACATCCATCAAAGTGACCAGACCAATAAAAGGTGTACCCACCTACAGAGATCTGGTCAGTCTCAGGTCTGCCCACATCAGAGAATACTCACCCACTGAAATGTGGAGTTTATGAAGCTCCTTTGACAGCAGAGGAAGATGATTGTCACGCCATTTTAGACAAGATGATCTACACGTGCCTACCCACCTCAATTTGGCCTTTTGCAAACTCCAGTCAGCTAAATCTCTAGACATAATCGTTACTAATGTGACCTACAGTGACTCTGACATGTCCCTTTCTTTGATGTCACTCATTTCAGTCTGAATGTTATTCCTCACATACAATGTCACATCTCCTCCTCTCTTTCCTCTTCTGTCTTTCCTGTGGGTTTTTAATCACTGATGTGATGTTCATCTGAATCCCGATATTTAGCCAATGACTCCATCATTCCTACAATATGCTAGTCTGAAGCCAATTCTGTTGTCTCTGGTTCTCTTGTTCTGGGTTTGACATTAAACTGCATCCAGCCCTGCAAGTGGTCCTCCAACTTGCAGGGAAATCATGGGGGTTGATGGCAGGATTGGCTCTACCGCCACTGTAAAGCTTCAAACATCTCTGAGACGAGACAGGACTCCATTGGTGCTCTGTGGGAGTAACTCAACTGTAGCCGCTTATAGGAAAGCTGCTCACATTATGAAGGGGATGCGGGAAAGCCCTCGGGAACCCCAACCCCTGAAGAGTCAAAACCATTGGAGACCAAATGGGGTCAGGCCTGTTGGGAATCAGAACTAGTGTGGTGCAGAGGTGTATCCCACTGTACAGCAGCACTCGGGTCCCAAATTGAGTTAAGCAGGCTTGTGGATCATCTTGTGTCTCCATTGTGACAATCACTCTCTCAGTTGTCAGGCAGCGTCATACTCAGGGAGTAGCTGTTGCTGTATTTGGTTCCTTCCAATGGTGTCCATGTCACTTCTTTCAACGAGAGTATTATGAGACTCAGATTAGCACTCTTTGGTTCCTTGTCTGTTGTCTTGGTGTATACTCTGACTGCAATGAGTGATGTTTCAGTGAGGGGACATTTTATTTGCAACTTTGCTCGGTGGTTGACACTCCTCTGGTCACGTGTGACATCAATGCAACCTCTGGCACAGGCAGGGCTTCCAATGAGGATTGTCTCAGTCCCCATGGGTCGGGTGACCAGGGTGAAATTGACTGCGTGTTCCTTGACTTGAAAATGTCAAAGTGATTACTGGATCCTGGTTCCAGCACCGTGAGTCAACATCTTTGGACTTGGTACTCCAGTACTGTGATGCAGTGAAGGAGATCGATCACATCCCATTAGACAACTGGAGGCTCCTAGAAAACTGCAGGGATTACATAAGTGCCTAGTTTGTGAATTCTGAGCACAGACTTGTTGTTGCTACCTTGAAGATCCTGTAGGTCCAATAGGTACCATACCAGAAAAAAAATCTGGTTTTTAACCAAATCCATCCTATTGGGGTTTGGAACTTTTAAAAACACCCAAATTAAAAGGGGGGCCCCTTTTGAAAAACCCCTTTTTTGATTTTGGGGGTTTACCCAAATTGAAAGGTTTTTCCCCCTTGGGGGGACTTTTGGATTTTCAGGAAAGCCCAAGGGTTTCTGGCCTTGCACTTTTTGAAAGGTTTTGGGGGCAAAGGCCTTTAGGAGGGAAGGAAAATCTGTTGTTTTTCTCAAATTTTTTCTAAGGGTTATCCCCGCTGCTGGTTTTTTCCCCTTTGGAAAATTGTTTTAATGGTTTAAAAGGACTTTTTTGGGAAAGGGGGGTGGGGGATCCTTTGGGATCCCCGGGGGTTTTTTTGAAAAAATTTTAGAAAAAGCAAAGAATGCCTTTTTAAAACCGAAGCTTAAAATTTGGAATTAATGGTCCTGCGGGCCTAAAATATAGGAATTTGAATTTTTGGGGGTTTTTGGTTTTGATAAAAATCAAGGCCCTCTTTTTATCAAGCCCTGGCAGTGTCTTGTCTGGGGAAAAAAAGGGGCCTCCCGGGGGTTTTTCTTCTTCAGTTTTTCTAGTTATCTTGGGCTTTTTCCCCAGAATCTTTTAACTTGAAAGGGAACCTGGGGCTGGAGGGCCTGGGATTGTGTTGGCCTGGGTTCTTTTGGGGAAGGGGAAAAAGTCAACCCGCTTTCTTTTCCTTTCTTATTTCATTGGAAAATGGGTGCCCATCCCGGGCTTGGGGGGACAGGAATCCCCTTGGGCTGGGTTTTTTTTGGTTTCCCTTTTTTTAAAAAAGAGTTCCTTTCCCCCTTGGTGTTCCCGGGGGGGCAATTGCCCGGGTTTTCAGGGATACACCATTTCTCTTCCAAAAAAAAATTTTTAAAGTCAAGGGGTCTCATGTTAGGAAAGAGGGGGGTTTTGGGCCGGGAAAAGGGAAAAACCCCCAATAACCCTGTTAAGCAATATTCAAACAAAAGATGGTATTTTTTGGGGGAAGGGACTGGTCCCCTTTTTGAAGACCTCCCCTGGGCCCCCAAAATTTCCCAATACAGATTTAAAATGTGGAACCCCGGGGTTTTAAAAAGGGAATTCACTTTTGGAGGCCCCGGGGTTTGGCCCACCAAGGGGTTTTTTCCCCCATCCCCCTTAACAATGTTTTTAAGCAAAAAGTGGGCTTTTTAGGGAAGGGGGGGCTTTACTTCAACCACCCCTTTTTGTTTTTTTTCTGCTTCCGTTAAAAGGGGTTCCCCAAGAAGGGGAAACCTTCCATGGCTAATTGGGCCCCCTCATTTTTTTTGGTTTTTGACACCCACTCTGCAAAAGTTTTTCCAAACTTCAAAACCTTTTCTTTTAAGGAACCTTTCCCTCTTTTTTTTTCCTTTTGGGGCTCCTTTTTCCTTTAACAAACTTTTCCCAATTTTTACCCCCCCATCTTTTCTTTTACCCTGTCCCAAACCAATCCCTCCCCCAACCCCTTCCCCTTTTCCTTTTCCAAACCCTTTCCAAACCTTTTCCCTTAAACCCCTAAATTCTCCCATTCCAAACCTATCCAATCTGCGTCACCAACCCCAATTTGGGGAAATCTTTACCATTTTTTACCTCCCCGCCCCCTCAATTAATATTGGCCCTTTAAAATTTGGGGTTATTCTTTCTTCCCCCCCTGCTGCTTCAAGTTTTTCTCCCTTTCTTAAAAAAAACCGTCTCCCAAAACCCTATAAATAGTTTCAATTTTGCCCCATAGGGCCTTTCCCCTTTTTCTTGCTTTTATACCTGTCTGTCCAAAATTTACTCTTGGCCTCTTTTTCCACCCATTCCAACCCCCGCCAAACCTCTCTTCTTCACCTCTTTTTCCCCAAACCCCATTATCCTTGGTTTATCCCCCAAATATTTTTTAAAATCAACCAATTTCGCCCAAATCTATAAACATCCTCACCCACTCAAAACATTACCACTACTCTAAAGGGGACATGTGTTGGGGGGTCAACTTTTGAGAGGGGTTTGGGGGGTGGTTAATTTTTTCACTTGGGAAAAAAATGGCAACAGGATGCAATGGGAAAAGGCCACCCGGTGGAATGTTCTGGTTAATTAAAAGTAAGAAAACCCGGGGCCTGGGGAAGGGTCCCGGGGGCCACCACAAATGTATAAAACGTGTTTCTCTGCTCATACACCCTTTTCACACACACACTTTAATTTCCCCATCCCCGTCATAACTGCACCCCCTTTCGGGAGTTTTTTTAAAGTTTGTTGTTTTTAAATTTCTGTTATTTGGATGTGTGAATTTTTTTGTTGTAAGAGATCCAAAGCCAACTTTTAAAAAACCGTTATTTTGGGGTGAAAGGGGTCTTTAATCCCATTCTTATTTTTGGGGTAAATAGTGTTTGCTGCTGGGGTTTTGTTCCCCGGGAAAAGCCATCTTGGGAAGGGGAACATGCCAGCAGGGGTAAAAAGGGGTTTCAGCCCCCCAGGGAAAAAGGGTTTCCCCCATCACCCAGAGGCTGACTGGTGGTTAGTGAGGGCAGGTGGAAAACCCCCTGGTGGCAGCTAATTGGAAAAAAATTTAAAGGGCCCTTTCAAAGGGCAGGGTTTAGTTTTTTTGTTTGAATTTGTTTTCATTGCGTGGTGACCACAGAGCCAAGGAAACCCCCGGGTATAAATAAAAACCCCATCTTTGGGAAAGGGAAGAAAAATTCCAATTAAGGTTAAACACAGCAATTATCAAGCATGAGAATTTTTGACATTAAAAATCAGGACATTTGTTTACACAAAAACATTTTAAGGAACTTTTAAAAAAAATAAAATGTCAAAAAAAAAATTAATTTCTTGTTTGAAATTCTTTTAAACACTATACAAAAAAAAGCTACCAAAATTTAAAAAAGTGGGGTGAAGGAGAGCCGGACAAAAGCTTTTCATTTTCTAAGCCATTTGGAAAGTCAATTATTTAAAAAAAGGAAAAAGGAAAACACATTGACAAAAGGTACAAAGCATTGTAAAAGATGGGGTGTGCACAAACACTTACAGAAAAAAGGGGAAACCACCCCGGGTATCCAAAAAATGACATTCCACATCACAGTTCTTACTTCTTTAAACTGATTTCATTTTGAAAAAATTCATGAACCAGGAGGGGTTCAGGTTGGGTAAAGGGGATGCACCATTACAGTGCGTTTATCACTTACCCCAGGATCCCCGTTTTTAAAACCCCCTTTCAGCAGGGCCCGTCCCCACCTCTGGAAATGACCCCTTTTTCTGCTTGAAACCGGGTTTTTCACAAGGGGTTTTCCCCTTTGGGCCCGGTCCAACCACCGGATGCATAACAGTGAGGGGTTCTGTAAACCCGGGTCACCTTCGGGGGAAATTTCACCACCCTGGCCATGGGGCTTTAAAGGCGGCCCCCCTCATAATACAGGTAATGTGCCTCCTTCACACCATGAGGAACTGCTCCCCGGGGTCCAGTCTTCACCTATGTCACCGGAAAACCCTGTATCCAAACCCCATAATGGAAGGTGGAAGCACCAGGACCCATGACCCCAGTCTCCCCAATCTATCTATGAAATTCCGGGGAAAAGTCACCAGAGAGAAGGTTACTCTTTTGGGGGAAATAAACTTTAACAAGATCAACACTTGTCCCGAGAAAAACAATTTTGATGGGCCAAATTTCCCCCGAGGGTCATTAAAGGGGAAAGGCTCTTTGGGTTTTTTTCGGGGAAAAAACAAAACCCGAACCCCAGACTCCTACCCAATCTCTGGGGGCCCCCCAAGAGCCTCCATTGATTCCAGAAGATCACAGCATCGTCGGGCTATTTATTCAAAAACCCAAAAGATGTCCCACAGCCACTAGAAACCCCCTGGGCCGCCCAACACCCCAGTCCATACAAGATTAAACAGGTAGGAGCAAAAAAAAGACAGCTTACAAAAATTCCCGAATCAACAGAAAACCACAGAGGTTCTGCCCCCAAATCTGCACAGCACCCCCCAGTAAAGTGTACAGGGCAGCAATGATATCCCGCAAAATTCTGGGGGAAACCTGGAAAGTCTCAGGGTGTCCCACAGAGCAGCTTTTATCAACTGGGAAAAATTTTTCGAAAAACCACAAAAAGGGTGCAAAGAAACCCCCGCTGATATTTTTGTTTGAAAAATGGGGTCCTTCTAGGGGTTTGGGAGACTTTTGGGAAAAAAATCAGACTGTTTGGTCTCTGATAGGTGAGCAAGGGATCAGGGTTGTTTGGGGATGACCCAAGATTTGGGAAAAAAACCCGGCACTGAGGCAGTGCTAATCCCCCTTTTTTCCACAGTCCCTTTCCAAAAGGGAGAACAAAATCCCATTTTTTCCAGTCAACCCCCGGGGCCCCTAGGGTTATGGTCGTGAGTCACTTGCTCCGAAATTTCCCCTAACATACATTTTTATCTACACTTTGGGGCCCCCACTTCATCCTTCTCAGTTCCCCCGGACAGACCCCAGGGTTTTCAAAAAGTTTTTGTGGGTGGGGCTTCTCTTATTTATATTCAAGGGGTGCCCCAGATGAAAAAAACCTCCTTCGGAACACTGGTAAAACCAACACTACCCTCAGCAACCTTCAGGGTCTTGTCGGGAAGGGGGTCACCGCTTCACATTAGGATCGGATAGCAAACCCAAATCTGGAAGAATAAAAGCTCTTTGCAAAAAACATAAGTAGTTCGATCTTGGGGTCTGGCAAAAGGGCCAGCCCTCATTTTCCCAGTAGGGGGGGGTAGCTTTCTGGGGCCCAAACTGGATCTTCAGAGTAAACAACAAAAAGTCTGTGGTGAGAATTCACAAACTTGGGACCCTTTTGTAAACACTGTAGTTTGTTGGGGGCTCCCATCTGCCCACAAGGGGTGTGATCGATCTCCTTCACCCACATCACCAAAATATTAATTTCCCCGGTCCAAAGAAATTTCTCAAATTGCTGGGGAAGGGCCCGGATCCAGCTATCCAAAACCCCCGACCAAATTTTCAAAATCAAGGAACACAGAGCCACCCTTTTACCATGGTCACCAGTCCCATGGGGACCAACACAATCAGTATTGTCTGTGCCAGTGGTTTTTCATTGAAAATTTCCCAGGACCAAGGGGGAAACCCTGGGGAACCCCTCAACCACCGATCGAAGTTAAAAGGTCTCCCCCACCTGGGGGTCACTCATGGGGGTCAGGCATAACCCCGGGCAACAGAGAAGGCACCCAAAAGGTGATGTGATCTGGTCCCCCTAATACCTCTTGGGAAAGGGGGGACATCAGACACCATGGGGAAGGGGTAGATTTTAAAACTTATTATATGATATCATCTACTGTTAAATTCTGCTCCATGCCTAAAATTTTTTTTTTTTCGTTTGAGGATTTGTTCTGTTTTGTGCTTTTCATTTGAAATTTTATTGACCCCCCCTTTATTTTTTACACCCCCTGCATGCTCCCCCTACCCGGGGGGGTTTTCTTTTGGGCCCTTTCCCAAGGTTTTCTTCCATTTTTTTCCCTTCCCGGTTTTTTTGGGGTTTTTTCCCTTTTCTTGTTAAAAGAGTCAATGGGGCTGCCAAAGGCAGGGGCCCGTAAAAAACCCCCCTTGTGGCACCTTTCCCGTGTGATTTTTTTATTTTTTTGGACCGGAAGGGAGTCCCCAAAAAGCACCAACTACTCCCCGGTATGACAGCCATCAAAATAAAAAATAAAAAATTTTACCCACCCCCAAGATCTGGTCAGTCTCCAGGTCTGCCCACATCGAGAATACCACCACTGGGAAAAGTGGGGTTTATGGCTCCTTTTACAGCAGGGAAGATGGGTTGTTTACGCCATAGAAAAAGATGATCTTCGGTACCCACCCCAATTTGGCCTTTTCAAACCCAGTCAGCAAATCACTAGACATACTTTTTGTTTCTAAGTGACCTACAGTGACTCTGACATGTCCCTTTCTTTGATGTCACTCATTTCAGTCTGAATGTTATTCCTCACATACAATGTCACATCTCCTCCTCTCTTTCCTCTTCTGTCTTTCCTGTGGGTTTTTAATCACTGATGTGATGTTCCTCTGAATCCCCCATATTTAGCCATGACTCCATCATTCCTACAATATGCTAGTCTGAAGCCAATTCTGTTGTCTCTGGTTCTCTTGTTCTGGGTTTGACATTAAACTGCATCCAGCCCTGCAAGTGGTCCTCCAACTTGCAAGGAAATCATCGGGCTTGATGGCAGGATTGGCTCTACCGCCACTGTAAAACTTCAAACATCTCTGAGACGACAGACAGGACTCCATTGTGCTCTCTGTGGGAGTAACTCAACTGCAGCCGCCGATGAGGAAAGCTGCTCACATTATGAAGAGGGATGCGGGAAAGCCCTCGGGAACCCCAACCCCTGAAGAGTCAAAACCATTGGAGACCAAATGGGGTCAGGCCTGTTGGGAATCAGAACTAGTGTGGTGCAGAGGTGTATCCCACTGTACAGCAGCACTTAGGGTCCCAAATTGAGTTAAGCAGGCTTGTGGATCATCTTGTGTCTCCATTGTGACAATCATCTTTCTCAGTTGTCGAGGCAGCGTCATAGCCTCCATATATCAGTTGTGGTACTCTATGACGTGCACAGACCTGGGACTGGCCAGATCTCTGTAGGTGGGTACACCTTTAATTGATTTGGTCACTCTGATGACTGTCATACTCAGGGAGTAGCTGTTGCTGTATTGGATCGGCTCCTTCCAATGGTATCCGATGTCACTTCTTTCAACGAGGTATTATGAGACTCAGATTACAGCACTCTCTTGGTTCCTTGTCTGTTGTCTCGGTGTATACTCTGACTGCAATGAGTGATGTTTCAGTGAGGGAGACATTTTATTTGCAACCCTCGGTGGTTGACACTCCTCTGGTCACGCTGTGACATCAATGCAACCACTGGCACAGGCAGGGCTTCCTATGAGGATTGTCTCAGTCCCCATGGGTCGGGTGACCAGGGTGAAATTGACTCTGTGTTCCTTGACTTTGAAAAATGTCAAGGGCTGCGGATTACTGGATCCTGGTTCCAGCACCGTGAGCAACATCTTTGGACTTGGTACTCCAGTACTGGTGATGCAGTGAAGGAGATCGATCACATCCTCGTGGGCAGACACTGGAGCTCCTAGAAAACTGCAGGGATTACATAAGTGCCCAGTTTGTGAATTCTGAGCACAGACTTGTTGTTGCTATTCTGAAGATCCTGCTAGGTCCAATAGGCTACCACCTACTAGAAAAATGACACTGGACATGGACAGACTCCAAATCCATCATGTTATTGATGAGTTTGAAAAGAGCTTGTGTGAGGATTTTCCAGAATTGGTGCAACTGCCGATCCTAATGTGAAGTGGAAGACCTACCGTGACAAGACCCTGAAGGTTGCTGAGGGTAGTGTTGGTGTTACCTGTGTTCCCAGAAGGAGGTGTTTCATCTTGCAGGGACTTCAGGATATCATTGAGAGGAGTCACAGTGCATGACTTGATGGAACTCCGGTCTGTACTTAGAGCAGTCTGGTTTTACACCTAAGAAG
The DNA here is from genome assembly GCF_016835505.1 of Polypterus senegalus. Taxonomy (NCBI): domain Eukaryota; kingdom Metazoa; phylum Chordata; class Cladistia; order Polypteriformes; family Polypteridae; genus Polypterus; species Polypterus senegalus. The sequence continues at coordinate 231,038,892 of NC_053157.1, read as the reverse complement.
TCTAACATCCTGGCATTGAGGGTCTCATGGAGCACAAACACAAATATCAGCAGAGTTTCTTTTCAGCTTTGTTGATTTTCATAAAGTGCTTGACTAAGTTGATCAAGCTGCTCTGTGGGACATTTTGAGACTTTGCAGGATCGCCCTGAAGTTGCTGGCCTGTACACTGGTACTGTGAGTGTTGTGCAGAGTGTAGGCAGAACCTCTGTGTTTTTCTCAGTTGTTTCTGGAGTTCATCAGCTGTCTGTTTTTGCTCTTAATCTGTTTAATGCTTGTATGGACCTAATGTTGGGCAGGGGCCGTGGCATCTAGTGACTGCGAGGCATCTGTTGGTGAAGAAAAAGTCACTGATCTTGACTTTGATGATGATGCTGTGATCTTCATTGAATCAATGGATGCTCTGATCGAGAGACTGAGTGAGGAGTCTGAATGTCTGGGTTTTCTGGTTTCCTGATAAAAAAACAAAAGACCTCTTGATCACAGCCATCAGCAGTGTCTCTGTCTGAGGAGAAAGTGTCGACTGCATCGAGTGGTTTACTTACCTCGGTAGTGACATCAATGTCTCTGGTGTCTCTTCCTATGAAGTCTATAGACAGATTAGGAGATCATAGGGGTCATGAGGTCACTGGAAAGAGTGTGTGTCGCTCGATATCTTTGGTAAGGACAAAGGTCCAAGTCCAAGTCCTGCTGCTTCCTACCTTGCTATATCATTGCAAGACATAGATGCTATCCAGTGACTTGAGGTGAAGACTGGAATCCTTCGGTACTGTGTTTCTTTGGTTTGACTTTGTGTTGAATGAGCAGTTCCTCACTGTGTCCTGAAGGGGGCACATTGCCTTCATTTACAGCACTACAGCCATGTGGCTCGATTCCCTGAGGGTGATACGGCTCAGAGGACTCTCACTGTTGAGGACCCAAGTGAGTGGACCAGGCCAAGGGGATGCCCACATAACACTGTAAGCAGATAGATTCAAGCAGATAGATGGTCATTTCAGAAGGAGGGGACTGGTCCACATATCTGACCAGACCTGACCTGGTTCATGAATTTTATTTCTAATGCACATCAGATTAAGATGTAGGAACTGGGATGTAAGGAATGTCATCTTTTGGATAGCTGGGTGGTCTTCACATTTTTCTTTAAGCGTTCTGCACATCCCAGCTCTGACAATGTTTTGTCCCATTCTGTCAAAGTGGGACTTTTCATTGTTGAAGGAATTGGCTTTACTTCATCTTCTTTGTTTCTTTTGGCTGCTCCTGTTAGTGGTTGCCACATGTGGACACTTTTTCTCTAGTGTCGTTTCTTGTGACTGAAGACAGAGAGATATTAATTAAAGTTAGTAAAAAATCTTTTATTAATACACACCAGGCAAGGGTAAGATTACAGAGAAGCACAGTCCTGGACACCTGCCCTTCATCTGCCTCGAGGGGTCGGTATCCCAAATCTTTATAGGGCCTTTGTCTTATGACTTTGGTTGCACAAATTTCAAACCGTTACATCTTACAACATTTTGCTTGGATCAGCATTTACCACATCCTTTAAGTTCATCAGTTGGTCACTTGTGGTTTTGTTCGTTAGAGAAACAAGTTTGCACTTGCACTATAAAGACAGGTTCTGCGTGGCTCTATCATGTATACCAGATTGATCAAACTGATCAAACTATTTATTATTTTTCCACACACAGCAGATCATCTTCTTCCATGTCTTTCTGTCCTCTGCATCTTGTTCTGTTACACCCATCATCTGCATGTCCTCTCTCTTATCACAACTATAAACCTTCTCTTAGACCTTCCTCTTTTCCTATTACCTGGCAGCTCTATCCTTAACATCCTTTTCCCAATATACCCTCATCTCTCCTCTGCACATGTCCAAACCAATGCAGTCTCGCCTCTCTGACTTTGTCTCCAACGTCCAACTGGCTGACCTCCTAATTTACTCATTCTAATCCTATCCATCCTCGCACACAGCAAATCTATCATCTTTGACTCAAATGCTAGTCCATCCATGCT
>NC_053157.1:231017396-231036385 GCF_016835505.1 Polypterus senegalus | reverse complement strand
CTCTGGAAATGACCATTTTTCTGCTTGAATCCAGGTTTTGCACGGGTGTCTCCTTGGCCTGGTCCAGCCACTCGGATGCATAACAGTGAGGATTCTGTAAGCCGGATCACCTTCAGGGAATTGCACCACATGGCCATAGTGCTGTAACTGACGCTCCCTCATAATACAGGTAATGTGCCTCCTTCGGGACACCATGAGGAACTGCTCATTCGAAGGAGTCCAGTCTTCACCTCATGTCACTGGATCGCGTCCATGTATCGCAACCATAATGGAAGGTAGGAAGCACCAGGACCTCATGACCCCCTATGATCTCCTAATCTATCTATAGACTTCATAGGAAGAGTCACCAGAGACATGAAGGTTACTGCTGAGGTAAATAAACTTCTCAACAAGATCAACACTCTGTCCGCAGAAAGACACACTGCTGATGGTCATTCCCAAGAGGTCATTAAAGGAATGGCTCTTGGTTTTTATCAGGAAACTCACAAACCCAGACACTCAGACTCCTCACTCAATCTCTCGAGAGACCCTATAAGAGCCTCCATTGATTCCATGAAGATCACAGCATCGTCGACTATTTATTCACCAACAGATGTCCCACAGCCACTAGACCCCATGACCTGCCCAACACCCAGTCCATACAAGCATTAAACAGAGTAGGAGCAAAAACAGACAGCTTACAAACTTCAGAATCAACAGAGAAAACCACAGAGGTTCTGCCACTACTCTGCACAGCACTCCCAGTAAAAGTGTACAGGGCAGCAATGATATCCAGCAACATTCTGGGCGATCCTGGAAAGTCTCAGGGTGTCCCACAGAGCAGCTTGATCAACTGAGTCGAAAGCTTTACGAAAATCCACAAAGGCTGCAAAGAAACTCTGCTGATATTTGTGTTTGTGCAACATGAGATCCTCAATGCTAGGTTGGTAGACTTTTTAGGAATAAAATCAGACTGCTCTGGTCTCTGATAGGTGAGCAAGGGATCACGGATTGTATTGAGGATGACCCAAGCATGGACATTACCAGGCACTGAGTGCAGTGCTAATCCCCTGTAATTGCCACAGTCCTTTCCATATAGGGAGAACAAGTCCCATTTTCCAGTCAATCATGGGTCACTAGACTATAGATCGTGAGTCACTTGCTCACAGATTCCTCTAACATACATTTCCTTATCTACACTTAGAGCCCTCACTGTCATCCTTCTCAGTTCCCGGTACAGACCGGAGTTGTCAGCAAGCTATGTGGTGGGACTTCTCTTGATGATATTCAGAGTGCCCTGCGAGATGAAACACCTCCTTCTGTGAACACTGGTAACACCAACACTACCCTCAGCAACCTTCAGGGTCTTGTCATGGAAGGGCTCACGCTTCACATTAGGATCGGCAGTAGCACCAAGTCTGGAAGATACTCACACAAGCTCTTTGCAAAATCATAAGTAGTAGTCTGATCTTGGAGTCTGGCAAAGGTCCAGCCTCATTTTCCTAGTAGGTGGTAGCTTACTGGACCTAAGCTGGATCTTCAGAGTAGCAACAACAAGTCTGTGGTGAGAATTCACAAACTTGGCACTTATGTAAACACTGTAGTTTGTAAGAGTCTCCAGCATCTGCCCACAAGGATGTGATCGATCTCCTTCACCACATCACCAGTATTGGAGTACCAGGTCCAAAGAAGTTTCTCAAGTTGCTGAAGCCAGGATCCAGCTATCCATAACCCCTGACCATTTGCAAAGTCAAGGAACACAGAGCCACTTTCACCATGGTCACCAGTCCCATGGAGACCAACACAATCAGTATTGTCTGTGCCAGTGGTTGCATTGAAATTACCCAGGACCAGAGGAGTGACATCTCGTGGGCACCCATCAACCACCGATCGAAGTTGCAAAAAAAAGGTCTCCCTCACCTAGACATCACTCATCGTGGTCAGAGCATACACCGAGACAACAGAGAAGGCACCCAGAGAGTGATGTGATCTGAGTCTCATAATACTCTCGTTGAAAGGAGTGACATCAGACACCATCGGAAGGATAGATTTAAATCTTATTATATGATATCATCTACTGTTAAATTCTGCTCCATGCTTCTAAAATTTTTATTTTTATACTGTATTGAGGATTTGTTCTGTTTTGTGCATTGCATTGTATTGTATTGACCCCCCTTCATTTTTGACACCCACTGCATGCTCAACCTACCTGGAACGGGGTCTCTCTTTGGACTGCCTTTCCCAAGGTTTCTTCCATTTTTCCTTACAAGGTTTTTTTGGGAGTTTTTCCTTGTCTTGTTAGAGAGTCAAGGCTGGGGGGCTGTCAAGAGGCAGGGCCTGTAAAACCCCATTGTGGCACTTCCTGTGTGATTTTGTATTTTATATTGTATCGGAAGGAGCCGATCCAATACAGCACCAACTACTCCCTGAGTATGACAGCCATCAAAGTGACCAGACCAATAAAAGGTGTACCCACCTACAGAGATCTGGTCAGTCTCAGGTCTGCCCACATCAGAGAATACCACCACTGAAATGTGGAGTTTATGAAGCTCCTTTGACAGCAGAGGAAGATGATTGTCACGCCGTAGAGACAAGATGATCTTCGTGCCTACCCACCTCAATTTGGCCTTTTGCAAACTCCAGTCAGCTAAATCACTAGACATACTCGTTACTAATGTGACCTACAGTGACTCTGACATGTCCCTTTCTTTGATGTCACTCATTTCAGTCTAAATGTTATTCCTCACATACAATGTCACATCTCCTCCTCTCTTTCCTCTTCTGTCTTTCCTGTGGGTTTTTAATCACTGATGTGATGTTCCTCTGAATCCCCCATATTTAGCCATGACTCCATCATTCCTACAATATGCTAGTCTGAAGCCAATTCTGTTGTCTCTGGTTCTCTTGTTCTGGGTTTGACATTAAACTGCATCCAGCCCTGCAAGTGGTCCTCCAACTTGCAAGGAAATCATCGGGCTTGATGGCAGGATTGGCTCTACCGCCACTGTAAAACTTCAAACATCTCTGAGACGACAGACAGGACTCCATTGTGCTCTCTGTGGGAGTAACTCAACTGCAGCCGCCATAGGAAAGCTGCTCACATTATGAAGGGGATGCGGGAAAGCCCTCGGGAACCCCAACCCCTGAAGAGTCAAAACCATTGGAGACCAAATGGGGTCAGGCCTGTTGGGAATCAGAACTAGTGTGGTGCAGAGGTGTATCCCACTGTACAGCAGCACTCGGGTCCCAAATTGAGTTAAGCAGGCTTGTGGATCATCTTGTGTCTCCATTGTGACAATCATCTTTCTCAGTTGTCGAGGCAGCGTCATAGCCTCCATATATCAGTGGTGGTACTCTATGAGGTGCACAGACCTGGGACTGGCCAGATCTCTGTAGGTGGGTACACCTTTAATTGATTTGGTCACTCTGATGACTGTCATACTCAGGGAGTAGCTGTTGCTGTATTGGATCGGCTCCTTCCAATGGTATCCGATGTCACTTCTTTCAACGAGAGTATTATGAGACTCAGATTACAGCACTCTCTTGGTTCCTTGTCTGTTGTCTCGGTGTATACTCTGACTGCAATGAGTGATGTTTCAGTGAGGGAGACATTTTATTTGCAACTTCGCTCGGTGGTTGACACTCCTCTGGTCACGTGTGACATCAATGCAACCACTGGCACAGGCAGGGCTTCCTATGAGGATTGTCTCAGTCCCCATGGGTCGGGTGACCAGGGTGAAATTGACTCTGTGTTCCTTGACTTTGAAAAATGTCAAGGGCTGCGGATTACTGGATCCTGGTTCCAGCACCGTGAGCAACATCTTTGGACTTGGTACTCCAGTACTGGTGATGCAGTGAAGGAGATCGATCACATCCTCGTGGGCAGACACTGGAGGCTCCTAGAAAACTGCAGGGATTACATAAGTGCCCAGTTTGTGAATTCTGAGCACAGACTTGTTGTTGCTATTCTGAAGATCCTGCTAGGTCCAATAGGCTACCACCTACTAGAAAAATGACACTGGACATGGACAGACTCCAAATCCATCATGTTATTGATGAGTTTGAAAAGAGCTTGTGTGAGGATTTTCCAGAATTGGTGCAACTGCCGATCCTAATGTGAAGTGGAAGACCTACCGTGACAAGACCCTGAAGGTTGCTGAGGGTAGTGTTGGTGTTACCTGTGTTCCCAGAAGGAGGTGTTTCATCTTGCAGGGACTTCAGGATATCATTGAGAGGAGTCACAGTGCATGACTTGATGGAACTCCGGTCTGTACTTAGAGCAGTCTGGTTTTACACCTAAGAAGTCTAACATCCTGGCATTGAGGGTCTCATGGAGCACAAACACAAATATCAGCAGAGTTTCTTTTCAGCTTTGTTGATTTTCATAAAGTGCTTGACTAAGTTGATCAAGCTGCTCTGTGGGACATTTTGAGACTTTGCAGGATCGCCCTGTAGTTGCTGGCCTGTACACTGGTACTGTGAGTGTTGTGCAGAGTGTAGGCAGAACCTCTGTGTTTTTCTCAGTTGTTTCTGGAGTTCATCAGCTGTCTGTTTTTGCTCTTAATCTGTTTAATGCTTGTATGGACCTAATGTTGGGCAGGGCCGTGGCATCTAGTGACTGCGAGGCATCTGTTGGTGAAGAAAAAGTCACTGATCTTGACTTTGATGATGATGCTGTGATCTTCTTTGAATCAATGGATGCTCTGATCGAGAGACTGAGTGAGGAGTCTGAATGTCTGGGTTTTCTGGTTTCCTGATAAAAAAACAAAAGACCTCTTGATCACAGCCATCAGCAGTGTCTCTGTCTGAGGAGAAAGTGTCGACTGCATCGAGTGGTTTACTTACCTCGGTAGTGACATCAATGTCTCTGGTGTCTCTTCCTATGAAGTCTATAGACAGATTAGGAGATCATAGGGGGTCATGAGGTCACTGGAAAGAGGTGTGTGTCGCTCGATATCTTTGGTAAAGGACAAAGGTCCAAGTCCAAGTCCTGCTGCTTCCTACCTTGCTATATCATTGCAAGACATAGATGCTATCCAGTGACTTGAGGTGAAGACTGGAATCCTTCGGTACTGTGTTTCTTTGGTTTGACTTTGTGTTGAATGAGCAGTTCCTCACTGTGTCCTGAAGGGGGCACATTGCCTTCATTTACAGCACTACAGCCATGTGGCTCGATTCCCTGAGGGTGATACGGCTCAGAGGACTCTCACTGTTGAGGACCCAAGTGAGTGGACCAGGCCAAGGGGATGCCCACATAACACTGTAAGCAGATAGATTCAAGCAGATAGATGGTCATTTCAGAAGGAGGGGACTGGTCCACATATCTGACCAGACCTGACCTGGTTCATGAATTTTATTTCTAATGCACATCAGATTAAGATGTAGGAACTGGGATGTAAGGAATGTCATCTTTTGGATAGCTGGGTGGTCTTCACATTTTTCTTTAAGCGTTTCTGCACATCCCAGCTCTGACAATGTTTTGTCCCATTTTGTCAAAGTGGGACTTTTCATTGTTGAAGGAATTGGCTTTACTTCATCTTCTTTGTTTTCTTTTGGCTGCTCCTGTTAGTGGTTGCCACATGTGGACACTTTTTCTCTAGTGTCGTTTCTTGTGACTGAAGACAGAGAGATATTAATTAAAGTTAGTAAAAAATCTTTTATTAATACACACCAGGCAAGGGTAAGATTACAGAGAAGCACAGTCCTAGGACACCTGCCCTTCATCTGCCTCGAGGGGTCGGTATCCCAAATCTTTTATAGGGCCTTTGTCTTATGACTTTGGTTGCACAAGAATTTCAAACCGTTACATCTTACAACATTTTGCTTGGATCAGCATTTACCACATCCTTTAAGTTCATCAGTTGGTCACTTGTGGTTTTTTGTTCGTTAGGAGAAACAAGTTTGCACTTGCACTATAAAGACAGGTTCTGCGTGGCTCTATCATGTATACCAGATTGATCAAACTGATCAAACTATTTATTATTTTTCCACACACAGCAGATCATCTTCTTCCATGTCTTTCTGTCCTCTGCATCTTGTTCTGTTACACCCATCATCTGCATGTCCTCTCTCTTATCACAACTATAAACCTTCTCTTAGACCTTCCTCTTTTCCTATTACCTGGCAGCTCTATCCTTAACATCCTTTTCCCAATATACCCCTCATCTCTCTTTTGCACATGTCCAAACCAATGCAGTCTCGCCTCTCTGACTTTGTCTACCAACCGTCCAACTTGAGCTGACCCTCTAATTTACTCATTCTAATCCTATCCATCCTCGTCACACCCAATGCAAATCTTATCATCTTTGACTCTGCTGCCTCCAGTTGAATATTGGCTGATGTGATATTTTGCTTCCTCCTGCTGCTTCAAGCTCTGTCTCCTGCTTTCTGGTCAGTGCCACCGTCTCCAAACCATATAACATAGCTGGTCTCACTACCGTCCTATAGACCTTCCCTTTCATTCTTGCTGATACCTGTCTGTCACAATTCACTCATTCCACCCTGCCTGCAATCTCTTCTTCACCTCTCTTCCACAATCCCCATTACTCTGTACTGTTGATCCCAAGTATTTAAACTCATCCAATTTCGCCAACTCTACTCCATGCATCCTCACCATTCCACTCCGCACAATCAGCACACTACTCTATGGAGGACATGTGTTGAGGGTCAACATAGAGGATGTTAGGTGGGTGTATGTTGTTCACTTGGGGAAAAGATGGCAGCAGGATGCACTATGGGAAAAAAGCCAGCTGGCAGAGGCAGAGTGATACTCTTCTGGTTAATGTAATGCTAAGAAACCTTGGGTCCTGGCGGTAATGTGGATGCTAGTTTTACACGTCCCACCTGCCTAAAATCTTCTGCAGACCACGAACACCCCTTCATGACAATGGTGTTCCTTAATGATGGTGGGCTCTTTTAACAGGTTAATGCACCCTGCCACACTGCACACATTGTTCAGGAATGGTTTGAGGACCAAGACAAAGAGTTTTAGGTGTTGATATGGCCTTCAAATTAGCCAGATCTAAATCTGTTGAAGAATCTGTGTCATTTGCTGGAAAAACAAATGTTATCCATGGATGTCCCACCTTTCAAGTTACAGGACATGAAGGATCTGCTGCTAATATCTTGGTGAAGATACCACAGGACACCTTCAGAGGTCTTGTGGTGACTATGCCTCGATGGGCCAGAGCTGTTTTGGCCACCCGAGATGGACCTGTACCATTAGGCAGGAGGATATAATGCTGTGGCTGATCAGTGTGTATACAGCATATTGTGTGGAATAGACACAAAGAAAGTGATAAAGTGTTGGGAATCCAGGGGAACTCCATGTAATGTCCAAAGGTGTAAAGGTACAAAGTAAGCTGGTTAACTGTACTCTCTGAATGCTGCGCATCCTCTTAGGCTCATCCCAAAATGATTAGCAGTTGTCTTGCATTCACTAATCACTTGCTGTTGCTTCTTTAGTTTATTTCTCATCTTCTTTTTGATCTCCTCTTCTTAAATTTCATAAAACTTGTAAATTCCACATGATCCTGTTCTAAATTGTTTTCAACATACCTTTTAACTAACACCACTGCTTTCCATTTCAGTCTTATTTTTGGTTTTGGGACTTGCAGGTTTAGCTTTTTTTAATGGTTACTTTGCTTGTTAATTTTTATCTTTTCCAACTCTGTCTTAGATATCGTTGGCACCGCCATATTGTGGACCACTTGCTATTTCATTGAAGTGCATGGCTAGCGATGTCACCATTCTGATGGTATGAAGGTCATGCCAGTCACATCTGAATTTACAGAGCAAACAAAAGAGATGAGCCTGTGTTTGTGTGGTCAGTGCAGTCCAGTGTCCTTATGATGTGCAGACTTCTCCACTTTCTCCTGACAATGTTGAGAGTTCAGAGGAATGTGACATCCAATCCATTCCTGATTCTCATCACTGGGTTTCAATGGTGGAATACCTTAGACATTAGAAGGATTATGGCCTGTGAGATCATTTGTGGGCTCGCTCCTCTGAAGGTCATACCCCTCATTTACTGTTTTCATGCCGTTGTCTCCTCAGACCTGATGGTGTGTTCAGAGTCAGTTGTGTCAAAAATATCATTTTTTTTTTTTTTTTAATTTTTATTTATTAATTTTATTACAATCAATACATAGCAATCAAGTTTTTACAAAAAAAAAGAATTATGCTAAGAACAGATCGATCCCCACCCTTGAGAGAGAGAGCAAGCCAAACGGTGTAATATTTAAGGCTTGTAAAAATACCTAAATTAATAAATCTCTGTGCTTTATAAACTTATTTTAAAATATTACTGATTAGATCCTGCCATGTTTTGAAAATATCATTTTTTTCTTGTTTCTCAATGTGTGTTGGCAAAACATTTCCAGCTTAAGTTTCAGAGTATGCAGATGTTGACTTTCTATCAGACTTTTTGTTTGATGTTTATTTCATTTAGTTTATATAATGTTGTGTCTTTTGTGACTCTGTCTTTGTTATCATGGGTGCTGCCACTTTGTGTGTCAGTTGCTAGTGTGTGCTATAAATAAATGACTTCCTGATTATCTGAGCTTAAGTAACAAGATTATCTTCTGTTTATTTAGATAGAGGTTATGGTAAAACAAATTTTGGTCAAAAAAGAATCAATGACAGTGATTTCTGATTTAATGATCGTGTTATTTTTCTCCTGTTGGTTTTGAACTTTTACTTTCCCTTTGACTCAAATGTCTTCTTCTGGTCCCTTAAAAAAATAAAAGGACTGCTATTTCTATAGACAGCAGGACACTTTTGGTTCAATTATATTTTGAAATTTCTTATCTACAAGCAAAAAGAAAGCAAACAAACACCCAAAATGACTACTAAATCAAAAACAATACCCCAGTTTTGTGTCTGATATTAATGAGCCACAGAAGATTCTGTTTAAAAAGTCTAAAAACAACGGTGTTCAAGGCCAATGTCTGTGACAGACGTCACGTGTGGACTGCCAGCTGTGACTCCTGTGTGACAGTAAGACACCCCACCGGAGAGGTCTGTGCTCTCATGAAGCACCTCAGAGATTCTCGAGATGTTCACGATACTGAAGGCTCAGGGGGGCCAACAATTTCTGAAACTGCCTCCCATAATTAAAACAACATTACAACTGATCAGACTTGGCCATGAGTAGGCAACGGAGGAGTGAAGAAATAAACAAACCATACAAAAATGAAAAGGACCCATTGTCCTCAGTCAAAGCAACTTCAAATTAAAGGAGGAGCAGACAACATGTGCAATAATATGAAAGTGTAAAAATGGCCCAAAAATTTCACAAAAGTAGGCCAGGACCTTCACTAGTCAGCACAGAAGAAGCTCACCCAACCCAGTCAATTCCAAACTGAGGAAATTGGCTTTTGACGAGCTTTCAAAGGTATGAAAATTTCACTAAAACAGGGAGAAAACCATGAAAACTCCAGCTTGTAACTATAAAGCAATGAGGACTCTTTAAAATTTGTATATGTTATAAAGAAATAGCCAAACAGCGGCATACCATATGCCACATAATCAGGCCGGTTTTTTAATGATTTTTAAGCACAGGGAGAAAATGAACATTTGAAAAATTGGTAATGTAATAAATCAGCAAGAAAAACAACATTGTAACAATGCACAGAACGAACCAACACACAATCGTCCGTGACTGAAAACTGGCAAACCGCCATCGCGCCCTGCCTGCTCATGTGCCCACCAACAAATCGTCACTTGAGTCGTTGTCTTTGCACAGTCCAGATACACCTGTGACTCACGTAGACTTTTAATTGCTCTGTGTGGTTTTGGCTGCTTTTCTATATATAATCCACCAAGACACCTGACCACGGTAGTAGCACGAATTGCTGTATGTAGCGTGTAAAACAGTTTGCTACGGTGCACGCGGTCGTGCATTGTAACCGAAAACTCGATTTTTAAAGACTGCTTACTTCATTGTGTTTTAACCTCAGTTGTAAAGGATTGTTTTAAGGATCCCATGGGATACCCCTCGCAAACCGTTTTACACGCGCAAATGGCGATTCACCTCTGCGAGAAACATGCCTCTATGAACAGTCAACGTCGCTCGGAGGTGCATGTGGCCTCTATGACAGACGAATATAAATGACATCGTTTTTTCTGTGTCGTCGTGTCCCAGTTGTTGGGCGTGGCTCCGCGAGTTGTCATTGTATCCAATGGTCTTGGAGTTGGTGGGCGTGGCTCCTTCCTGCGTGCGCCATAGGTGCCTTACTTGTCGGCGGCTTAGTGAATCCACGCCCCTTCTAACGTGCTTTCCATGGGTGTCTTGCCTTAGTGAATTATATACATAGATATATACATAAAACACAAGAATGACAAAAAATTAACCATTAGAGCAGAAAAGAGTTGCCTTAAAGGAAATCCCCAGTAACAAAATCCAAATGCAAAATTTAGAAAAAATATCTAAAAATCACAGCAGAGAGTAATCAAGAAATCAAGTGTCAAAAATAAATAAATATACAAACTTCAAACAACTTTCATGCACCTCTGCCTTTGATCTTCAATAACCAGATGGAGGTCTCAGGACTTGCAATATCAGGATGCAGAATACATGGAATGGACTGACATTTAAAGCAACAGTTCATAGCTACAATCATACAAATTACAAACAGAAATAACATAACGACAAGACAATCTAAACTACACCTAAACCCAAACTGATGCACATCTGAAGATGGCAGCCACTGTTGTTTGGTCTCTGCTCACATGTCTGCTGTTTCTGTCTGTAAACTTTGCTCTTTGTCATAAAGTGAAAATGAGTTACAGTTTATATCCTCTTCTGACTGATGTGACTGGACTTTAATCAGAATCAACTGAACAAGGACACACAAATGCAGAATTGCCACTTGTGAACCCTGAAGCTGAAATGCAAACTCTTGGCCAGGTGACACACACCTGAAGCGGATGAGGGGGACACACGCAGATCCTGAGGGTCTCTTCCTGGTTCTGCTCTTATCTAATGTCAGATCACTGAGGAACAAAGTCAATGAACTTCATCTTCTCCTCACAAGTAAGGATTATTTTCTCACTTCAGTTGATTGTTTTGTGGAAATGTCACTTAATGTATCTGTTCCAGACTCAGGATGCTCACTTTACAGAGCAGATAGAGATGCAGATCTCTGTAAAAAGTCAAAAAGCGACCATGTCTGTCTCTGAATTAATAAATCTGGCTGCTTGGGATTAATAAAGTATCTATCTATCTAATGACATTTCCATATTGTAAAAGCACTGCTCCATAAATCTGGAATTATTTACTGTTAAGTGTAAGTTATTCTATTCAACTAGAGATTCTCTTCAATAATTCTCATCAGAGTTTACATCCCACCTGAGGTGAACGTGAACGAAGTGCAGCAGCAGTTGGCAGATTTCAACACAAGTTTGGAGAAGAGTCACCTGAACTCCCTGGTGATTGTGATGGTCGACTTTAATCACACAAATGTAACCACTGAGCTTCACAGATAATAACAGGTAGTGAAGCGCCCTACCAGACATGAGAAGACTTTGGACTTTCTTCAAGGCTGCTGTGCCTGTTCATTAGCTTGTGGTTGGTCCATTAGAATGGAAGAAAATGTGTCTGTAATCAGAGTTACGTATATATATAGAGAGTTATTATATATATATATATATATATATATATATATATATATATATATATTGTTAGGGTTGCCTGGGGCAACGACCCGGCCGGGACGCCGTGAGGGACCGGATGTGGGTCTGCGTACATGGGGGCCACCGCCCTGGTTGCTTTGGGGCCACGGGTTGAGGGCATGGAAGCCCCACCCTGCAGGGGCCCGTGGTCACTGCCAGGAGGCGCCCCAATGCCTTGGGGACCTGTTACCTCAGCACTTCCGCCACAAGTGCTGGGGGAAAGAGTTAGAAGGACACTCGGAGAGCTGCCGGGAGAACAGCCGGCACTTCCGCCACGATGGGGCGTGGCCAACGGGGGAGTGTCGGAAATACCTGAAGCTCATCTGGGACATGTATAAAAGGGGCCGTCTCCCTTCATTCAGGGCTGGAGTCGGGTGGAAGAAGGACAAGGCACGAGAGGAGAGTGGAGGTGGCCCGAAGAAAGGCATTGAGTGGCCAGGACTGTGTGTTTGGGAGTTTGTGCACTTTATTCTGTGTCTGAGTGACACTATAAATTGTAAATAGTTGTATATAATAAACGTGTGGTGGTGACAAACAACATGTCTGCCTGTCTGTGTCCGGGCCGGGTTCACATCTGGCGTAGCCGGCAGGATGCTCTGCCTGTTTCAAGGCGGGGACCTGGAAAATGTAATCTTGTTGCACACAGCCCGGTCCGCATTAGAGGCGTTTTCCCCTATTGCGGGCTGGCGGCATGCAAACCAGGAGTGCATCGGACTCCGAGGAGCGTGCCGTTGTTGGAGGCGCCCAGGACGGCATGGCGTCAAGAGAGCCTACGCCGAGGACGTTTCCTCGGTTGGATGAGTCTGGGGAGATGAGTGCCCTGCCTAACAGCAGCCGGTCCTTGGGGGCCGTGCATGTTTTCCATCTTTCAGGTAGGAGCTTCCCGGATTTGTGTCAGTGGCGGGCACATGCCAGTCTGCGGGGCTCCGACCGCACAGTGGCAGCCGCTAGGGCTGCGGAGGAGGAGACGCTGCAGCTCGAGAGGCGCTGGCAACAGCAAGGCTGCCGGCAAGCACGTCGCCGCCGCAGAAGGGGAGGCAAGATTGCTGCGGACCAGAAGTCCCTCCCCCTGGCAGGCATGCGATTGGATGGTGTGTCTTGCGTGCCCGCCAATGACTGCATAGAGGCGGGACCAAGGAATGTCCATCACGTGCAGGGGGGAGACCCGATTGGGCCAGAGGAGGAGGCCCACAGGAAGTTGCCGGCGTCGGAGGCTGACAGACAGGTAGGCTCTGTGCCGGTTAACTTCCTGTCTTTGCCAGCTGCTCTGTTGGAGCTGGAGGCATGCTTTCAGCCCGCGGAGCAGCGTTTATTTCATGTGCTACGTGCCCTCCGGGCAGAGATGCAGGTAATGGAGAGGAAGGCAGTCGCGTCCATAGAAGAGCTTCGTTTGGCGATCTGACGGCGCGGCGCTGGATTCTCCAGCCGGAAGTACATGGCGGGGAAGGTAGGTTTAGCCGTCCCCGTACAGCATGAGGGAGGGTCTTCTGAACATGGCTGTGACTCATAGGATCAGCTTCAAGTAAGTAGCCCTCCGACAGTAGGTGCGGCGCATGAGGCTGTGCGCGCGGCGAGGGGAGTCTGTGAGGACGCTATTTGGACATGGGCTGCTAAGTGCCCCGGGTCCTAGCGCCCTCCGCCCCGAGTCAGCCGCGGTCTCGCGCCGCTCTGTAGGGACGCAGACGGGAAGGAGTCCCTTTCTTTTTCATAAGGGGACTCAGAGAGTCAAGGCGTCCCAGAGTGAGAGGAGGAATTGGAGGCTGAGTGCCGATTCCTCCGATAGGTTGGGATGAGAAGCTGGATGCACGCGTCCAGGTGCTGACCTCCCTCTGTGGGGGCAGAGGGAATCCCTGAGGGTGGTGGAGAGGAAAAGAGTGCAGGCGGTTCCGACAGTTCCAACACCAGGAGGGACATGGAATCCACGGAGAGGGTGCCGAACAGGCAAGTGCTGGGGTGCTAATTGGAGGGGGGAACGCTGCCAGTGCATGGCACAGGAAGGGTTCCCAGGCAGCAGTTCTGCCCCTGTGTTTCTCTTTGTTGCAGGGACGGACCCTAGACAAGCAGTAGGAACCCCTTCGTTGGGGACCTGCCCTCAGAAGTCGTACCGTCTGTCGAAGGATTTCTCCACTCTCCACGGCTGGAGGAGGCTGCAAGGGAGCGGGTGGCTCCGAACAAAGGGGCGCAGAGGCCTCGGAGGGGGTGCCGAAAGAAGGGGCCCCGGGGTGCCAGTAAGAGGGGGGAGCGCGACCTGTGCGAGGCACAGGAGGGCATCAAGTGGTGGTGCTCAGGCCGCGTCTCCGCCCCTATTCCTGTTTGGAGAGCAGGACCGGACCCCGGCTGTCCTGGAGTAGGACCTGCTTCGGGGGTATGCTGCCCTCGCGTGACGTGTCGCTCTTCCCGAGTGGTCATCGCTGGCTGTGGGGCACTGTCAGGGATGCCAGGGGCAACATCCCAGCCTGGACGCCATGAGGGACCGGATGTTGCTCTGCACCCACCCTGGATCACGTGGGGGCCGCCGCCCTGGTTGCTTTGGGGGCCACGGGTTGAGGGCATGGAAGCCCCACCCTGCAGGGGCTCATGGTCACCGCCAGGAGGCGCCACAATGCCTTGGGGACCTGTTACATCAACACTTCTGCCACACCCGGAAGTGCTGGGGGGAAGAGTTAGAAGGACACCCGGAGAGCTGCCGGGAGAACAGCCAGCACTTCCGCCACGCTGGGGTGTGGCCAACGGGGGAGTGTCGGAAACACCTGGAGCTCATCCGGGACATGCATAAAAGGGGCCGTCTGTCTCCCTTCATTCAGGGCTGGAGTCGAGTGGAAGAAGGACGAGGCATGAGAGAGGTGTGGAGGCGGCCCGAAGAAAGGCATTGAGTGGCCAGGACTGTGTGTTTGGGAGTTTGTGCACTTTATTCTGTGTCTGAGTGACACTTTAAATTGTAAATAGTTGTATATAATAAACGTGCGGTGGTAACAAACAACATGTCCGCCTGTCTGTGTCCGGGCCGGGTTTACAATATATATGCAGGCAGGCACGCACGCACACACACACACACACGCATGCGCACCCGGGACAGAGTCAGACACACACACACATGCACGTGCACCCGGGACAGAGTCAGACACACACACACATACGCACGCGCACCTGGGACAGAGTCAGACACACACACACACACGCACGTGCGCCCGGGACAGAGTCAGACACACACACACACACACATACGCACGCGCGCCTGGGACAGAGTCAGACACACACACGCATTCACGCCCGGGACAGAGTCAGACACACACACACGCATGCGCGCCCAGGACAGAGTCACACACACACACACGCACACGCGCCCGGGACAGAGTCAGACACACACACACGCACGCGTGCCCGGGACAGAGTCAGACACACACACACAGGCGCACACGTGCATTGTTGCAATGTTACTTTTCTCAGTTGTTTATTAGATTATGGATTTTTCAAATGTTCAATTTTTCCCTGTGCTTAAAACTTATTCAGAAATAGTGTTTTTAGCAAGTGGGTCATAAGGCTATAGCGCAAACTCTTGCAGTGTTAGTTTTCTCTGTTGTTCAAGGTTTTCTTAGTGTTATTCAATGTTTTTACATTTAGTTTACTATTACGCTGTGCATTCAGTGGTATAATTAACTATATTTGTGCTTAAAATCTTAAAATATATATATTTACATACAGTTCATACGGTCTGGAATGGATTAATTGTATTTACATACAATCCTATGAGGGAAATTACTTCGGTTCCACCGAGGTTCGACTGTATTACTGTCCATCAAAATTACAGGCATTTTACCGAAATACAAACCAGCATTACTGAGGGAGAAAATTAAAGGCACACAATACAGTGACGCATATTACAGCCACATACAAGGTCCCTTGCCATTTAATATAGACTGTTCCTACTAATGTTTATGTACTACTGTTCTAGCGCCCGTTATTGTAACGGGCTTAACGTCTAGTATACTAATAAAAGGCAAAGCCCTCACTGACTGACTGACTGACTGACTGACTGACTCACTCATCACTAATTCTCCAACTTCCCGTGTAGGTAGAAGGCTGAAATTTGGCAGGCTCATTCCTTACAACCTACTTACAAAAGTTAAGCAGATTTCATTTCGAAATTCTACGTGTAATGGTCATAACTGGAACCTATTTTTATCCATATTCTGTAATAGACTGCAGCTCGATGGCCGTGGGAGGCGTGATGACGCGAGACGTAATTGAGTGCCTGCCCATATAAGGTAAATATTCACGGGTGAAGGACTGTGCTTATGATATTCATAAGTAAAAATATCTGAATCAAAAACTGATGTTAATTATATTTTGTCCATGAATACTTATTAAATAATTCCAAATAGTCTGTCCGCTTCCTTTCATAGCTTTTCCGATGGTTGTGCTGCTTCCAGGCATGTATTTTCGTATTAAAGCATTTAACCAATCACATTTCAGCCATCATTTGTTGCCAGGCAGAGAGGACTTTACAATCCATTGTGCAGGCACTCTAACACTGAATAAATATCGATTAACCTGTTTCTTCAACCAATCCGATTTTGAGTTGGTGTCAGTACGGCCATCTAGCAGACGTACAGCGACGTAACTGTATTCTAACCCATTGATTGGATAGAAGCCGCAGGTTCGACTTTCAGCATTAGCTTCGATGGCGATAGAAAGGGACTTTTTCATGGAACTGAGGCACACTGATAATCCGTACGACAGAGTGATTGAACTGTTTTTGAGGAAAGAGAGGAGGATGGATTTTGTTTACAAATAATCCAAATTTTTGGTGAGTAAAATGTTGCGATTTTCCCAAATTATATTGCAAGTTTATTAGTTATTATTGATGTTTTTTATGTGTGTTGCGGCTGTGGCTGCAGTAGAAAGGAACTTGTTCAAAGCTGGTTTGTCTATTCAATAAAGGCATTTATTGTGGCTACTGGAGTTATCTATCTGCGATGCAGCGGCTCTTTATACTGTATTTCTGCATATTAATATGGTATTTATAACCATAAATTAGTTCTTGAGGGGCGGGTTAATTCAGACGGAGCAGTACTGAAGGCCTACGTGTGAGATGCACGGTCTGCCAATGGACCAGATGATACGTAAATTTAATGAACATTACAACCTGAAAATAAACAAAACCGTAGAGAGGCCCATGATTAAATGAACGATAAAAAAGTAAGAGCGAAGTGACCTTGACTTATTGAGGCAGGCAGGCCAGAGCACAATTGCACGGAGCTCGATGTAGTGCGCGTTAAGTCAATCTAAAATGCACGCTTAGATTCGAAAAAATATATCTTTTCAAGTTCTATTTGGATATAAGTAGGTTCTATTTAGTCGACAGAAATATCTTTGGTAGGAATGTAAGTTGAATTTAGTCTTTACATTTCTATGGTGAAGAAAAATTCATGCAAAGATGACTAAATTTAACTTAAATTCCTACCAAAGATATTTCTGTGAACTAAATAAAAATTACTTATATTTAAAATTTAAATAGAACTTGAACAGATACGATAGTTCATAATACCCACGCAGCACTAAGAGCGGAAGACATCCATTTTAAAAAGCAGCATATTGCACTACGAGATAGCCTGCCCATTTAATTATTTAGGAATGGACAGATAAATTAAGAATTTGTACAAATAATGTTTTTCTATTTTCTTCCTCGATTGGATTCTGGCACCCCCAGCAACAGCTGCTCGCACCCCAAAGGGTGTAATATATATATATATTTATATATATATATATATATATATATATATATATACAGTGGTGTGAAAAACTATTTGCCCCCTTCCTGATTTCTTATTCCTTTGCATGTTTGTCACACAGTATATATGTATGTACATGTATATGTGTATATGTATATTTATGTTTATGTGTATGTATATATATATATATGTATGTGTCTGTATTATGAGGGGCCGTTCAGGAAAAAAAGATTGGTTCGTAAATATATACATTGGTTCATATATATATATTGGTTCAGATACATTGGTTTAAATATATACATCGGTTTGAATACATCCGGTGAGATATATACATTGGTTTAGATACATTGGTTGAGATATATATAAATTGGTTTGCATAGATCCGTTCTGATATATATACATTGGTTGAGATACATCCGTTCAGATATATACATTGGTTTGAATACATCCGTTCAAATATATACATTGGTTGAGATATATATATATCGGTTGATATACATTGGTTTAAATATATATATATATTGGTTAAAATAGATTGGTTTAGATATATACATCGGTTCAGATACATCCGTTCTGATATATACATTGGTTGGGATTTATGGGCAGGCACAATGCGGCCACCCATGTTTAGCAGCTCCCTTTTGCTTCATCATTGCTTCAACACTGTTGTAATTATTATGCACATTTTATACAAGCAGCATACGCCTGTCTGTCGCGTTTTGTTTCGTAAGCCCTATTTGTTGGGGGTCCTCGATTTCAAAGCACTTTTTCCTTTCATTATTTAAAACACTCGCGCAGATACCCGCCTCTTCGCCTCGCTCCGTCCCGACCCGGCTCATTGTACCCGCCTCACTCGCTCCCTCTTGTCCCACCCATGACAGATTCTTCTCAAAAGCAGAGTTACCAGAAAGCATTAATCGCAACCACAGGACGTCCCATTTTTTCACCTCATGATACGCTGGTTTATCATTGGTGGAAAGCCGCCCGGTGATATCTGTTATTCCGTACTACTGATTAAGCGTATCTGTCAAGGACGATTATTGTTTCACCCCATAAAACAGATTATTCTCAAAATCTGAGTTACCAGGAAGCATTGATAGCAACCGCAGTACCTCCCATTTTTTCACCTCAACAGACGCTGGTTTATTATTGACCGAAAGTCGCCCGGTGATTTCTGTTATTCCGTATTGGCAGCATTTCATTAAAGGGCGATCTGTTTCAGCAAGGAACTTAGTCCTGTTTGCTGAAAGGATGTTATGGAGGAAAACACTGAAATAGCGCTGTTTCTTCTGAATGTTTATCAGTGATCAGGGACCAGAATGATCAGAATATTCCTGCTTCACAAATAACTGATGTCTGTTTTTATTGTAAACTGAGAAAACCACACGCGCGTACACAACACAAACACTCAAACTCACAAATCGTGTGTCGCACACACTACTGATTAAGTGTATCTGTCACGGAAGATCATTTTTTTCACCCAATAAAACTTTAGTTTGTCAAAGTTAGAAAGCAGCGCATTGATTTCTATTATTCCTTATTGGCAGCATTTAATTTAAAGATGATTCACGTCAAAAAAAGGTGAAAGAGTCTCTTATTTTGACA
>NC_053157.1:230972333-231016896 GCF_016835505.1 Polypterus senegalus | reverse complement strand
CTCCAACATGACTTCTTGTTCAGCTGCTCTGTTGTTTGTCTTCTACTCGAGGGTTAGGGTTAGTTAGGGTGCCAGCTGTTAACTTTCTCTCTTTCTTTCCTAGGTGACAAAGCGGAAGTAGAAGCAGATAATGGCCGACAGTGAGATGAATCGCATTGCCGTCGTCATTGAAGAACTCCAGGCACTCGACAAACAGATTCAGAAACTCCAGTCCATACGAAGGTACCTCATAGACTTGAAGGCTCAGCTGCTGGACAAACTACACTCAACAACTGAAGTCGACGTAACATCAACCCCACCTCGTGCCGCTCAATTCCAAGGGCAAGTAAGCTTCACCCCCGCGCCTCGTAGGAGCAACGCAGATGAAGACCTCGACGGGTTTCAGCTTTGCAGGCGGGGGTTCAAGGCTAGAACACCTCCATCGGCACAGGCGAGCATCCCAATCCAGAACCAATTCGACCCTCTCCGCGTCCCCAGTCTGCCTATTTTACACGCCGGCGTAAACGACATAAGGCACCGAGAGTCGGAGGTTCTCAAGGCTGACTTTGCAGCACTAGTTAAAGGCACGAAGGAGAGGACCCCATCCACAAAAATCTTCATCTCGGGTCCACTACCTCTCGTCAGACGATCGAATGAATACTGCAGTCGTCTGCTGGGTTTAAACAACTGGCTGAGAGGCTTCTGCGAGACTCAAGACATCTGGTTTATTGACAACTGGGATCTTTTTTGGGAAAGGCCGCGCTTCTTCAAGCGGGATGGACTGCATCCAAATAGATTTGGCACCCGGGTCCACTCCGAAAACATCGCTAAGGTAATTCGTCTATCTCGACTGTCTACTTCTACTTTTAACCCCTTACGTAATGCTACTGCTTTGATAGGACATAATGGCTTAACACAGTCTTCCGTTAAAGTGCACAACATTAATAATCTAATAAATCTTAATGCATGTAAAAAATCTAGGCAGTGCGGCATAAACACCAATAATTTAATTGAAATTACTACTTCAGATCAACACTGCATTAAGACTATAAAAACGGATTGTAGATTACATAAAAATTACACACACAGCGGTGTTAACAAAAATAACTTAATTTTTGTTCCGATTACCAATAACACGCATAAAATTCAGCTCTGCTCTTCAGAAACATTAAATATGGCACTATTAAATGTTAGAGCTTTAAGTAACAAGACATTTTTTATAAACGATCTTATTAGTGATAGAAACATTGATTTTATTACACTAAGTGAAATGTGGCTTAACTCAGATGGCGCAGCTGTTTTAATCGAATCTGCGCCTCCAGATTACAGTTTTACTCGTGCAGACCGACAGGGGAAAAAGGGGAGCGGCAAACATTTACTCGAGCCGATTAAAATGTAAAGATGTTAGTTGTGGTAAATTTAAGTCCTTTGAGTATCGCGCTGTTGTTATTCATGGAGATTCTCACGTTCTAGTATTATCCGTATATAGACCTCCTAAATATAACACATCTTTCTTTGAGGAATTCTCTGACAATGTTAATTTTAATTACAACCTATGACACACTCTTAATAGTCGGTGACTTTAACTTTCATATCGGCAATCAGTGTGACCAAAAAGTAAAAGAATTCATGAACCTCCTGGGCTCTTTTGATTTGAGACAGGCTCGTTAATCAGCCTACACATAAAGCAGGTCACACGTTAGACTTAGTGATTGCTAAAGGACTTAAAGTTGATATAAAGCAGGTCATTGATATCGGCCTATCAGACCATTTCCTTCTACTATTTAATATAGAAATAAAGACAGAAAACACTCATGAGAAGCATTTTGTTAAAAAACGCTTCTTTGACTCATCAGCAGCTTTAAAACTTACAAACATTCTAAGCAATCAGTCCGTTTATAATGCCAACTATAGTAGTGAGGATAATGTAAATAGTAAAGTGGAAAACTTTAATTCTAAAGTAAGAGCTGCTGTTGACATAGTTGCACCTGAAAAGACAGTTAAAAAATCTTCTAGTATTGTTATTCCATGGAAGACCCAAACAGTGTCTGATTTAAAAAGAACATGTCGTAGAGCTGAGCGTAAATGGAGGAAAACTAAACTAACTGTCCATTATGAGATATTGAAGGCTAAAATAACAGAATACAATAACACAGTCCGTCTTGAGAGGCGCTGCTATTTCTCTAATATTATAAATAACAATGCTAGTAATCCCAGAGTCTTATTTTCTACAATTGATCGTCTGTTAAACCAGGTAACACAAAGGAATGCCCCCAGAATACTTCCAGTGAAACCTGTGAGAACATTGCTGTATTTTTCAATCAAAAAATTAATGATATTCAAGATAACATAGTATATCTCCCCAACACTGCAGAACCTCCAACGCCCGGTACTCGGTAATCTCTCAACTGAAACCCTCCACCTGCGTCCTTGATCCAATACCAACCAGGTTTTTCAAAGAAGTATCAGGTGTGCTAATTGATAATATTCTGGACATAGTAAATTCGTCATTAGATACGGGGGTCTTCCCAGACTGTCTTAAGACTGCTGTAGTTAAACCCCTGCTCAAGAAAAATAATCTTGACCCCTCTTTTAGACCCATCTCTAACCTGCCCTTCTTAAGTAAAATTCTAGAGAAGGCAGTCATTATGCAGTTAAATGACTACCTAAATAAACATGCTATTCTTGATAAATTTCAGTCAGGTTTCAGAACAAATCACAGCACAGAAACTGCACTCGTTAAAGTAGTAAATGACTTGCGGGTAAATGCAGACAGAGGCCATTTATCTGTTCTCATCCTCTTAGATCTGAGTGCTGCATTTGACACCATTGATCACAATATTCTTAGAAATCACCTTAGTCAATGGGTGGGCCTCTCTGGCAGTGTCTTAAATTGGTTTGAATCCTACCTGGCAGGGAGAAAATTCTTTGTTAGTTGTGGTAATCAAATCTCAAAGACACATGATATTCTTTATGGTGTTCCACAAGGCTCTATCCTGGGTCCGCTGTTATTCTCAATCTACATGCTTCCGTTAGGTCAGAATATCTCAGGGCACAACGTGAGTTACCACAGCTATGCTGATGACACACAGCTGTACTTATCAATAGCACCTGATGACCCGACTCTCTCGATTCACTAACACAATGTCTTACTGGTATTTCTGAATGGATGAATAGTAATTTTCTCAAACTAAATAAAGAGAAAACTGAAATTTTAGTAATTGGCAATAATGGATTCAATGAGGTTATCAGAAATAAACTTGATGCATTAGGATTAAAAGTTAAGACGGAAGTAAAAAACTTAGGGGTAACCGTTGACTGTAATCTGAATTTTAAATCACATATTCATCAGACCACTAGGACAGCATTTTTTCACTTAAGAAACATAAGTAAAGTTAGACCTCTTATATCATTGAAAGATGCTGAGAAATTAATTCACACTTTTGTTTTCAGTAGACTAGATTACTGTAACGCACTCCTCTCAGGACTACCCAAAAAAGACATAAATCACTTGCAACGAGTGCAGAATGCAGCTGCTAGAATCCTAACTGGGAAAAGAAAATCCGAACACATTTCTCCAGTTTTGATGTCACTACACTGGTTACCTGTGTCATTCAGGATTGACTTTAAAATTCTGCTTATGGTTTATAAAGCCTTAAATAATCTCGCTCCATCTTATATATCGGAATGTCTGACACCCTATATTCCAAATCGTAACCTTAGATCTTCAAATGAGTGTCTCCTTATAATTCCAAAAGCTAAACTTAAAAGAAGTGGTGAGGCGGCCTTCTGCTGTTATGCACCTAAAATCTGGAATAGCCTGCCAATAGGAATTCGCCAGGCAAATACAGTAGAGCACTTTAAAACACTGCTGAAAACACATTACTTTAACATGGCCTTTTATAACTTCACTTTAACTTAATACTGATACTCTGTATGTTCAATTCATCATAATAACTATTCATAGTGGCTCTAAAATCCGTACTGACCCCTACTCTCTCTTCTGTTTCTTTTTCCGTTTTCTTGTGGTGGCGGCCTGCGCCACCACCACCTATTCAAAGCATCATGATGCTCCAACAATGATGGACTGAAAGCCAGAAGTCTATGTGACCATCATCATCATCAAGTCCTTCCTTGAGAACCCTAAATACAAAGAGGACTGTTTGATTTATGTTAGGTAGATTGCCCAGAGGGGACTGGGCAGTCTCGTGGTCTGGAATCCCTGCAGATTTTATTTTTTCTCCAGCCTTTGGAGTTTTTTTTTTGTTTTTTCTGTCCACCCTGGCCATCGGACCTTACTTATTCTATGTTAATTAATGTTGACTTATTTTTATTTTTATTGTGTCTTCTATTTTTCTATTCTTCATTTTGTAAAGCACTTTGAGCTACATTTTTTTTGTATGAAAATGTGCTATATAAATAAATGTTGTTGTAATTCACATCAGATAAATAAAACACAACTCAGGATGTTCTGTAACTCACGTCTCACTCTGTAAAACACCACACAGTCCATCCCTTCAGCTCCACAATCCAAGTCACAGACGCTCCCTCTTTTGATGTCACAATCTCCTCTGTGTCTTTCTCAGCCTCATTGATGTTCTCTTTGATCATTTCTCAGGGCTCCATGACTTGATTGTCTCTGTCCATTTTGAGTTAGTCAGAAACACTTGGTTGTTTGAGGAACCACCTGAACCTCGAGTGTAACAAGAGGCCAAATCAAGTAAGACTTAGTCAGCTAAATCTCGATTTGATAAGCAATGGACTCACCATTAATAATAATAATATAATAATAATAATAATAATAATAATAATAATAATACATTTTATTTAATAGGCACCTTTCTTATCACTCAAGGTCACCTTACAATAGAGTTAAACAACAATTAATTAAATAAAAGCAAGAAAATGATAAATCACAAAGCAATAATTAGTGAACAAACAAATATAACTGGCAGTAACAGTGTAGAATTCACAATTGATATGCCAGCTTGAAAAGAAATGTTTTGAGGTTAGTTTTAAACTGTGCTATTGAATCGAGCTGAAGAATATGAGAGGGAAGAGAATTCCAGAGTTGAGGAGACATAAGGGCATCTGGAAGGAAAACAGAAGTGGATTTAGTGGATAGATATAGCTGTGTGTCATCAGCATAGCAATGAAACTTAATACCATGGTGCAGCAAGATATTACCATTAGGAGAATTGAAATTGATGAGTTTGAAAATGAATCTTTGGAGAAGTTATGGAAGTAATATTGTAGCACTAGGACAAAAGTGTGAAGGATTGATATGTTGAAATATTTTTAAATATTTAAACCCTTTGGTAATGTCATACTATTTACTAAGCCAACTTAATCTTGAGCGGGTCACGGGGGGGCTGAAGGCTAACTAGGGTAAGATAGGGTGCAAGGCAGAAACAAAACCTGGACAGAGCGCCAGTCCATCACAAGGGAACAAACTCTTACACACACACACACACACACACACACTTATTAGGGACAGTTTAGTGTCACTAATTCACCTAAACTGCATGTCTTTGGACTTTGGGAGGAAACCGACATGGACACAGAGAACATGCAAACCCAGGACTCCTTTCTGTGAGGTAATAATTAGTAATAATGTCTTCTTTATTTGTATGGTACACATATTAATAACATTTTAATTATGATATATAAGCCTGTCATTTATCCGAATTTTACCACTGAATTGTTTACTGGAAAGATATTGAAATGTTGGAGTTGGAGAAATGGACCTTACACTCAAACAACACTTTAGCTGGCCCTTACGAGGACCATTAGGTCTTTTGTAGTCCAAACTGCAAACTCCTCAACTCCACTCTGATCTTCTTCAGCTCCATACACACCTCTTTGTCTTTTCCTGTGCCTGTGCATTCATCCCACCTGTGAAGACTCGCCGGGGGTCAGTGAAGCGCCATTTGGCTCATTATTCCCTCCTCTGTGAGTCAATCCAAAGCCAGGATCCTACCAGAATCCCACCGATTGCCAGGTTGATGAACTTTAGTAGTGAGGAGGTGACCACTGAAATGCTTCGGGTAGATGTTTTACTTATTTAATATCATTAGAGACGGAACTGAAAGAAGTTCAAACTTGAGTAGATATGTGTCAGATGAAATTTAATGTTGGTAAATGTTATAGTATGGTATGTAGGAAGTAACAAATGCTGGATATGAAAATACAGTGGAAGGTTTGAGAGTTGAAAATACACCTTATGAGAAGGAGTCATGATGGGATTGTGACTATGTACATCTGCACAGTGTAGAGAAGTGATGAAGAAGGACAACAGGGTGTCAGGATATATAGCACTCTTAATGCGTAGAGTACAAGTCAAGAGAGCTTATGTTTAAATTATAGTATACAGCCAGGTCCAGAGGTATTTGAACAGTGAAACAATCTTCATGATTTTTACTCTGTGGGCAAACAGCAATGGAGCTGAAACAAAGCAATCAGATGTGATTCAATTGTAAACTTTCATCTTTAATTCAAAGGGTTTAACTAAAATATTGTATGAGCTGTTTAGAAAAGACAGCCATTTTTATACATGGTCTCACTGTTTTTAGGGGCTCAAAAGTATCTGGACAAAGTAATACCATCATAAATATAATTTTTGGTTGAAAATCCTTTCCATTCAAAAAATCCCGTGTGTCCAGCCTACTGAAGTTTTGCCAGGCCTTTACTGCCCGCTGTCTTCAGATGCTGCTTGTTTGTTTGACTTTCTGCCATCAGTTTTGTCTTCAGCAAGTGAACTGCATGTCCAGTTGGGTTGAGGTCAGTTGACTGACTTGGCCATTGATGAATAGTCCACTTCTTTGTGTTGAAAAAGACAGACATTTTTATTCATGGTCCCCCTTTTTCAGGGACTCAAAAGTATTTGAATAAACTAACCTAATCATGAATATAACAAGTAATTTTCAGAATTTGGATGAAAGTCCTTTGCAGTCAATGACTGCCTGAAGTCTGAACCCACAACCATCCCCAAGTGTTGTGTTTCCCCCCTTCTGATGCTTTGCCAAGTCTTTACTGCCCGCTGTCTTCAGGTGCTGCTTGTTTGTTGGACTTTCTGCCATCAGTTTTGTCTTCAGCAAGTGAACTGCATGTCCAGTTGGGTTGAGCTCAGTTTTATTGACTTGGCCATTGATGTATATAACACTCCTTTTTGTTAAAAAACACTTGGTTTGCTGTCCCAGTATGTTTTGTCTCCTTGTCCATCTGTACTGTGAAGTGTCATCCTGTCAGTTTTGAAGTATTTGTCTAAATCTGAGCTATCACTTTAGCACCCTCTACAATTCATAACTCATCCTGTTACTTTCTATTACTGTCAATGTGCCGGGCCAGCATGGACGGATGTCACTATGTGTGCCGCCACTTCAGTGCTTGGGGTGCTAACTCATGTTCCCATTATAGGGCCAGACAGCACACAGTATCTCCTCACCTTCTTAGACACCCTCTACAAAGACCTCATCCCTGATGATGAGTGGGGTCTAATTCGAGATGATTTACCAAAGTATCAGTTAATTTGAGATAATGTGAGTTTCCATCACTTAAGCACCATCAGTAAATTGTTTGAAGCCCACTACAGGATGCTGATAGGATTCCTCCCACCCTCTCCCCAATTTCTTAACTCAGTTGATGAGTTCTGCACAGCATGGAGGTGGCAGGATTATGATCACCAGCCACAGACTCAGATGACCTTGCTGGATGTCATGGATGCAACATGTGAGGACATCACAGAAGACGCCTGCAGAGGCTAAATTAGACTTTCCTAAAGATTCTTTCCACACTGCATTGCTAAAGAAGATATCGGCTGTGATGTGGATGAGAATCTGTGGCCCAGAAGACAGGAATGTCAGGAGGTATAGGAAGACCACCCTGTAACTCTAAACACAGCGCTGCATGTCCAGTTCTGCCTAAGGGGTGTTTCCTGTGCTTACATGGCTAGTTTTGTGTTTTTATCCTTTGTGCTATATAGTGCTATAAAACAGTCTTGTCATCTGCTTTTCTATATCACAGCAATATGCTCTGTCATTAAATTAGAGTACAAACAGTAGAAGCGTAAATGTGAATCCTGTCCAGTCTCTTCGTGTCAATCACCCTCATTACAGTCAGGTGTAACTTTGTACTGTTGGAGTTGATATCTGCCATACATACACAAAAGTGCAGCCTTGAGCATCTCCAGTCATTGACATCAAAACCTTAACCATAGTCCACATCAGAAAATCCTCCCAGAGTGCACTGTGATACTGACGACATGGCTACGCATCTCAACAAAGAACATTAGAGCACTCTAGACGAGAACAGGCCATTCAGCCCAACAAAGCTTGCCAGTCCTATCCACTTATTTCCTCCAAGAAAACATCAAGTCGAGTTTTGAAAGTCCCTAACATCTTACTGTCTACCACACTACTTGGTAGCTTATTCAAGTGTTTATCATTCTTTGTGTAAAGAAAAACTTCCTAATGTTTGTGAAATTTACCCTTAACAAGTTTCCAACTGTGTCCCTGTGTTCTTGGTGAACTCATTTTAAAATACAAGTCTCGATCCACTGTACTAATTCCCTTCATAATTTTAAACACTTCAAGCATGTCACCTCTTAATCTTCTTTTGCTTAAACTGTAAAGGCTCATCTCTTTTATCTTTCCTCATAATTCAACCCCTGTAGACCTGGAATCAGCCTAGTCGCTCTTCTCTGGACCTTTTCTAGTGCTGCTATGTCCTTTTTGTAGCCTGGAGACCAAAACTGCACACAGTACTCAAGATGAGGCCTCACCAGTGCATTATAAAGGTTGAGCAGAACCTCCTGTGACTTGTACTCCACACATCAAGGCGCTATATAACCTAACATTCTGTTAGCCTTCTTAATGGCTTCTGAACACTGTTGGAAGTTGATAGCTTAGAGTCCACTATGACTCCTAAATCCTTCTCATAAGGTGGACTCTCGATTTTCTGACCGCCCCATTGTGTATTCAAACCTAATATTTTTACTTCCTATGTGTAATACTTTACATTTACTGACATTAAATTTCATCTGCCACAAATCTGCCCAAGCCTGTATGCTATCCAAGTCCTTCTGTAATGATATAACGGATTCCAAATTATCTGCTAATCCACCTATCTTGGTATCATCTGCAAACTTAACCAGCTTGTTACTTATATTCCTATCTAAATCATTTATATATATTAAAAATAGCAGCGGCCCTAGCACTGACCCCTGTGGAACACCACTCTTAACATCGGCCAGTTCTGATGAGGTTCCTCACACCATCATCACCCTCTGCTTCCTGTGTCTGAGCCAATTCTGCACCCATCTAAAAACATCACCCTGAACTCCCACTTCTTTTAATTTGATGCCCAACCTCTCATGTGGCACCTTATCAAATGCTTTCTGAAAGTGCAGATAAATAATATCATAAGCTCCACTTTGATCGTATCCTTTTGTTGCCTCCTCATAGAATTCCAACATGTTAGTAAAACACGACCTCCCTCTTCTGAACCCATGCTGACTGTTCAGAATAACTCCTGTCCTTGCCATGTGTTGCTCAATCTTATCCTTAATAATTTCTTCCATTAATTTTCCTGTGATGCTTGTTAAGCTTACTGGCCTATAGTTGCTTGGATCTGCCCTGTCACCCTTTTTATATAATGGGATGATATTTGCCATTTTCCAGTCCTTTGGAATCTCTCCAGTGCTCAGTGACTTCCTAAAATATGTGTCAAGGGTTTATATATGTACTCACTAGCCTCCTTAAGAACACGAGGATAAATATTATCTGGTCCTGGTGATTTGTTTGATTTCATCTTATTTAATCTGAGCAGCACTTCTCCCTCTACAATTTCCAAATCCCTCAGTACCTCCTTAGTAGTCCCATTTGCCTCTGGCAGGTTATCCACTTGCTCACTTGTAAACACCTCAGATAAATGTAAGTTTAGGACATCTGCTATTTCATTGTCTGTATCTTTTATTCCCTTTACTATTCCTGATGAACTTGACCTCCTCCTTAACTGTTCTTTTACTACTAAAATACTGAAAGAATCTCTTGGGGTTATCTTCACCTTATCTGCTATATTCCTCTCCAACTGTCTTTTAGCCTCCCTGATATCCTTCTTAATGGTTGCCCTCATGTTCTCATACGCTCTACGATTCACTTTGCAGTCATTAGTCTTATATGCCTTATACAGCAGTTTTTTCCTTTGCAACTTCTTTTTTAAATCTTTATTAATCCATCATGGAGTTTTTTTAGTTTCCTATTAATTCCAAATTTAGGTATGTATCTGTCCTGCATTTCATGTAAAACATTTTAAACCTGTTCCACTGCTCCTCGACTGTCTCCACATTTAAAAGCTTATCCCAGTCTATCCTACTTAGACTTTGTCGCATCTGCTCAAAATTAGCCCTACCAAAGTTCAACTTCACAATTTTAGTCTTTGTATCTGCACTCTTACAAAATACTGAGAATTGTATTACATTCTGGTCACGTGACCCTAGTGGAATCATAACATGCGGGCGTCCATATTAAAAACAAAATAACATTGTGGTACCACAGATTAAATAACCACTCTGTTCTAGAAACATTATCTTTGGAAGACAGGGGGTTGAAACAGAAAGAAGACAGAATATTTGAGGATTAGTGATGACCAGGATTCAGAAGTTAGCCTGCAGTGAGAGTGACTGAAAAGAATGGAGAAATTAAAATATCTGAGGTCAGTGTTATCCCAAGATGGAAAACTAGATGAAGAGAAAACCCACTTAGAAGAAGGTATCAGGAGTATTGTATGATCAAAGAATTAAGACGAAGGTTACAGGACAGGTTCTAAAGACAGTGATATGACCAGCAATGATATACAGAGTTGAGACATGGAAAGTTAAAGGAGCACAGCAGGAGAAGAAGTTGGATTTGGCAGAAGTGAGAATGTGGAGATGGATGTGAGGAGTTACAGAAAAAGACAGTTAGAGGTACAACAAAACTGAGAAAGAAATCTAAGAAAGTAGAGGAAAGTAGAATATAGTGTCATGGACATGAGAGGAGGAGAGACAATGAATAAGTGGGAAAAAGAGTGATGGGAATGGAAGTGCAGGGGAAGAGAAAGTGAGGTGGATGGGCAAAGTTAAAGAAGATCTGAAAAAAAGGAGAGGATGTTCAGGACCAAATTGTATCAAGAAGCTTGATCAAGAACATCGACACCCACATAGAAGTTGGAAATGATGAAAATGAGGAAATAGAAGCTGTAGAAACATTATAATGTAAAGTAACCACCAAGAAATGTTCAAGCTAATAGCAACTCACATATCTAGGAATATTTTACTTATAAAATGTATTTTCTTAGAAATACTATTTAAAGTGAACAGCTCAGCGCACTCTGACAAAAATAAAACATAACAGCACTTGAAGCTGTGCAAAGAAGACCAGGCAAGTGCATCATGGGACTGAAGGACATGTCCTACTGCAAGAGACTAAGAGAATTAAACATATTTAGTTTAAGCAGAGATGACTGTGTGGGGACCTCATCCAGGTATTTAAAATCCTCAAAGGCTTTGATGAAGATTTATCTCTAGTAGGATTGACTACTGCAATGTGGTGTTCACTGGCTGTTCAAACTGTTCTTTATTCAGCCTCCAGTTAATCCAGAATGCGGCTGCAAGAATTATTACAAGAACAAGAAAATACGAACACACAACTCCAGTTCTTAAATCCTTACACTGGCTCCCGGTTAAGTTTAGGGCTGATTTCAAAATCCTCCTTTTAACATATAAACCATTAAATGGCCAAGGTCCGGCTTACTTGTCTTATCATAACATACAAACCAGAGCGCACATTAAGATCTCAAGATGCTGGTCTGCTTATGATTCCAAGGATTAATAAAATAACAATGTGAGGTTGAGCTTTTAGTTACAGGACCCCTAAACTGTGGAGTGGTCTTCCTGCTTCTATAAGAGATGCCCCTTCGGTCTCAGCCTTTAAATCCCGGCTGAAGACTCACGACTTCAGTTTAGCACACCCTGACTAGAGCTGCTGATTAACTGTACAGACTGCATCTCTGTTGTCAGTCATTAGCACTAAAACATAAGTAACATGATAGTTATAATTGAATACTAACCTTAACCTGTTCTGTTTCTCTTCTCGGTACTCAAATGTGGCACTTGGTGCCACGGCCCACCTGCCAAGTTGTTTTGCCTGCCTATGGTAAAGTCATGCCTGATGGAGGATCGCAGGAATCATGTGAAAGAAGGATCCTTTCATCAGATTGGCTGGCCCAGCACTGTTTCAGCTGTGGAATGGCCAAATGGGGGAGGCAGCTTGATGGCTGAGGTCTCCAGGACTCTAAAAA
This sequence comes from Polypterus senegalus, assembly GCF_016835505.1. NCBI lineage: Eukaryota > Metazoa > Chordata > Cladistia > Polypteriformes > Polypteridae > Polypterus > Polypterus senegalus. The sequence goes on along the minus strand of NC_053157.1, from coordinate 231,004,581 downwards.
TATACAAATCTTATTATGTGATATCATCTACTGTTAAATTCTACTCCGTACTTCTAAAATTTTTATTTTAATGCTGTATTGAGGGTTTGTTCTATTCTGTGTATTGTATTGTATTGACCCCCTAATTTTGACATCCACTGCACACCCAACCTACCTGGAAAGGGGTCTCGCTTTGAACTGCCTTTCCCGAGGTTTGTTCAATTTTTTCCTACAAAGGTTTTTTTGGGAGGTTTTCCTTGTCTTCTTAGAGAGTCAATGCTGGGTGGCTGTCAAGAGTAAGGGCTTGTTAAAGCCCATTGCGGCACTTTCTGTGTGATTTTGGGCTATACAAAAATAAACTGTATTGTATTGTATTGTAAGAGCTGCGGATTTTTGTCTTTTTGACAACTGTGAACTCATTGTCAGCTCAAAGAAGACATTACAGGGCTGCGGTTTTCCTTGTATTCCCTGTACAGATTATAAGAACCCGCTTTTAAAACTCAAACTTTAACACTCACTCTTTGCACTCTTTACCGTCCCTCTGTGCTGTCATTATTCAAAATATTAGTTTCTCACATTACTTTTTCATCAGACTTGCTCTTTAAATATTCTTGCACTGTGTTTGTAATTTTTTCCTGTTTCCTACAACTCTGCATTTCTTTGCTGATGTTTTTGCTCCAAAGCCATCAACAACATCTGGCTTGTGTTTGAAGCAGACAGCAACTTCAAAGCCTCTAATCACAGGCTTTCCTGCCTCAAGAAAATGACCACACTACAAGATGAGGTCCCTTACAACATTCTGTTCCTGAGGGATGCTGTTGATGGCCAGTGGACACTCATCTGTGTCACGTATGTCACCTGTCCACATGTTGGGGTCCCAATCAGCACTGCTCTGACTTTCACTGCAGACGGCTTGTGCTTCTTTTTTCCTGATCCTCGTCTGCTGTTAGTCTTAGCTGTGACTTTTCTGTGTGTCAGTGCATTATGCTTTTCCTGTAGCTGTCAGCCATGTTAACCTTCAACACTCACACACCAATAACATTATCTGTTTCTACTTAATTTACTGCCTTTGTCACTGCACTGATCCCATCTGTTGCTTTTTCATTCCCTTCCCTCACCGTCTGACTGGGTCCCTCTGCATTTCCTAATCTAACATCTATACAACACTTCACTGCTTCAGATCAGAATGAGAAGCCACGAGGACTTTCCTTCTTAGACTCTCCCTGCTTGAATCATCTACCTCACTTGTAGAGAGCTGGTTTCACTATGGCCCTGGATTTTACTACGTCTACAATTCTAATCCGATCTGCAACCTGAATTACAAACCCTGTTTGCTGTGCCAAATCTTTAACAGTGGAAGGGTTTTAGGTTGATCCTATAACAAACCATGGACACTTTTATACCCACACCATACTCTTTGTTACTTAGACCCCCACATGTCCTCCACCCCAGCTCTTGTTCTTTTATCCTCACACTCACCTGACCTGATAGAAGACACAGTCCACAGTCTCAGAGCACTTGCACCTCAGACTACGGCCCGATCTTCACTCAGAATTAACTGCTGCTGTGCTTCACTTTCCCTGCTAGAGGACATCTCGTCTTTTCTTAAACACCCCAGGCAGCAGGACAGAGCAAGTCTTAATACAAGTAAGGGGAGCAAGTACAATCTTTAATTCACTCATTATAGGTATAACAGTCATAAAATGATTAAATGTGCCGAAAGTAAAAGATAATAATAATAATTCTTTGCATTTATATAGCGCTTTTCTTAGTACTCAAAGATAATGAAATAATTAACAACTTACAGTTTTATGCTGCACATCTCGTTAAGAAAATACTTTGAACAATTTCAACTCTTTTTTAAAAGAAATTAAGATAACTGAAAGACATTTCAATATTTGTGTTTACCACTGCTGCTACCACATTCTCTAACAATCGTCTAAAAATTAACAGTAAAATCTGTCAACAAGTCGCTGCACCTGCATATAAAACAGACTGCCTTGCACATTCAATCATTAACTCCTTTCAATCTTTCTTTTTTAACAGTTCATATTGTTTTATTTATCATTTGTAAGATCATACAGAGGCAAAATTTTGTTAATTCTATTTCTGATATTAAAACAGATGTCCTCCTTTTAAAAACTGTCAGTTATGCTCTTCCTCTTGTCCTGATGAATGCACACAGACGTCTGATGTTTGACTGAATTCATAAAATGTCAGCCTGCTCTCAACAGTCCTGTAGGATCAGCAATGGTGGCTCAGCCCAGTGGATGAGGAGCTCAGATTGTACGTTGGGCTTTGACTCCAGCAGTCCTAAGACTGGTAAAGGAGATCACAGATTCCTTGGCATTTCTTGAGGACTCTCCATCAGAGTTCTGGCTTTGAAAAACCCAACATGACATGAAGTTATCATCAGGTCACCTCACAGCCTCAAACACTTGAGCACCACGCTGGTAGTCTGAGCTTCTTGGTGTCTGCCGCCTTTTTGTATTCAGGGAACAATGAAGGTAAATTGGAAAGGTCACAGAGTGGGCTTTGGGCTAAAGCAGCTCCTTCATATTTTTGAATGTACGCTGGGAGTCAGTGAATCACCATTAACATCATTTTTCCCTCCTCAGTGAGTTAATCCAAAGCCAGGATCCTACCTGAGGATCACCGATTGCCAGGTTGATGAACTTTTAGTTGTGTGGAGACGCCTCTGATGCACTTCAGGTAGGCACTCTGCTTATTTAATATCAGTAGAGAGGGAATTGGAAGAAGACACAAGGCAAGGGGCAGAGAATCAACGCCAAGATTATACTTTCATAGTAGAAAGATGGGGTGATGTGACTTTTAAATTTATGTTTCTTTGTCCTGATATTGGACACAAATGATGACTTTTTAGGTTTAAAACTGTTACTTCTCAACAGAATGTTTCCAGCACAGAATAATAACACCATAATTGCACAAGTTTGCATGAGCTGAAGACCTGGGGCCTCATGTATAACGCCGTGCGTAGAACTCGCACTATAACATGGCGTAAGCACAAAAGCCGAAATGTGCTTACGCACAGAAAAATCCAGATGCAGGAATCTGTGCGTACTCCAACTTCCACGTTCTTTCGTTACATAAATCCCGATCAGCGTGAAAACTAACGCTCGTGCACGCATTTTTGTAACGCCCAAATCCTCCCAGAATTACGCCTATTTGAATATGCAAATCAATATAAATCGCCCTTAAGCGCAGCCTTCTGTGAAAAGACAATGGGAAAAGCACGGGGAAAACATAAGAATTTCAGCGAATACCAAGTGGAGGCAAAGGAAAAACATACTATTTGTTCAAATAAACCGTGGTATAATCAACAAAATGAAGTTGATCGAGTGACATAGCGTGTTGGAGAAACTTGAAAGCTCACATTCACAAAATCGCACAGTGCCGGAAATAAAAAAGAAGTCACATATCAAAGTTGCCATGAAAAGAAGAGTTGTAAGCCCACTGTCTGAGTGTCATATGAAAGCTTATTAGGGTACAGAGAAAAAGGCACACGGTGGGGAAAAAGCACGAAATGTCAACTTTAATCTCGAATTTTCCACTTTAATCACGTAGTTTATTTTGTCATTTAGTAGAACATTATAAACTTCATCTTAAAATCGTTTAATTAACCAGTTTCTCAAAATTACATCGTAATTAAAGTAGCACGTTAAATGCTTTGTTTTGTATTTGATCTTCTACTCGTATGTGATCTATGTGTGTGAATCACTACTTGCTTCTTAAACTGGCTCTCTTCCTCCAACTGGACACAGAGTCCATTACATTTGTGATATTACAGCTCTCTGAATAACTAAAATACTGAGATGTATACGTGATGTCATTTTCATGATGATAGGAGCTAAAGCACATTATTAAACATGTGTTTCATGAGCCTCGTGCTCATGACAAGCATTTATCTTTTGTCGAAATTTGTCGCTGCGTTTTTAGCTGTGTTGTTATTTTCTTTCTGTTTTATATTCAATATATATTGGCGTGCCGCCCAAGAGTCCTTGCTTTTCTTTCCCAAGTAACCGATCGCCACACAATCAGCTCTGTAATAGACGTTAAGCCATCTGTAAGCTTACGCCAATTCTTCAAAACGTTTAAAGAACATTGAAATATCTTCGTAGTACATGTTTAATTATTCTATCCTTCACGACACTCCCAGTGAAGAATATAGATTATTTAAATGAAGTTAAAGTTTTATGTGTATAATTTAACAAACATATTTTGCTGCATTTCACCTTAAAAATGATATCGTCATCATATGTAAATACGCTTTATAAAGTGGCTCAGGTTGTGAGATATTATAACTGTAGTGCAAGTTTACAGTGGGGTGATTGTACTTATAAGTACAAACCGTTCTACAAGGAGCAATTGATTGAGTGCATTTAAAGTTCTTGGGATTAAACTGTTTCTGAACCGCGAGGTCCGTACAGAAAAGGCTTTAAAACATTTTGCAGTGGCTGAGGTAGCGTGTCCTTAAAGCTGTATACCGATAATTCTCTTTCCGATCAGCTGCTGCTGTGATTCACACTCAGATACAGTGATATAAATACTCCGAGTGCAGTGAGAGTAATATGGAAAAAGATGATCCGCTGTGGCAACTCCTAACGGGAGGAGCTGAAAGAAGAAGAAGAAGAAGAAGAAGTGAGAGTAACAACGCTAAAGCAGTTATGGTATTTGGAATACTATGGCTGTTCCCTGGACCATTATATTGTTACGAGTTAATTACAATCAGATGCATTACACTAATAAACAATATGCGGTTAGTTTCTGTGTATTTATAAAGCCGCGTCATGAAAATAATGAGTAATCACACAAGAACAGTAGCATTGCTTTGACGCTGGGTGCCGCCAGTTTGCAAAACCGAGCGGAGAACTTGCGTACGACAAGGCATGAGGTACCGTGGAAAAGTGCGTGGCTTTACGCCAAGTGTAGGTTTTATACATCGCGATTTGAACGTGGAAAAGTTCTTACGCAACATTTCTGTGCGTACGCACCGTTTATACATGAGGCCCCTGATCTTTACAGTATGTGATTTGACTGCAATTTCTTTTTGTTCTTCTTCCAAGGCAAATGAGATCTGATTTGAATTGGCTTTCGTCCTCAGTTAGCCTCGTCCCCACTCTGTAGACGTGTCCCACCCTGACTGATCCGCTGTATAAGGAGGTGTTGCTGTTGATCAAAACAGACGTCTTTGTGCCAACCCCACCATGAGACTCACCGCCTTCCTGCTTCTGTTGTGCCTGTGCTCTGCACTAATGACTTCTGTGAGTTCTGACCTGTGATTTAGATTCACAAATATGTCTACAAAACCTTTTTTTCTTTTGCATGTTCCCTGTTGGTATATTTCTTATCCTTTCTTTTAAGCAGCAGGTCATCTGAAATGTATTTTCCAGTTACTAAAACCTCATTATACTTTTGATCTTACTTTTCAGAAATGTGCTTTTATCGGTCGAGAGGAGGATGAAAATATTAATACCAATGATATAGATCCTCTACAAATTGCCTGAAGATATCTGTGAGTAGAATGGAGAATGTGCTGCTCAAGAATATTTCTCAGTTCCTTCCCTGATTGTTCTGGTTTGTGGGAGGCTCATCACAACTTATCCACTTGTCATCTCTAATTTAAACTAAAGTAGAGATGAACTACTCAACCTAACTGAAACATTTGCCTCCCTTGAAACTAAGATAGTAGAGAATTTTTATGCTTTGCATTTCCCAGTAGCCACAAGGACCCAAGTGAGATAAATTTTGTCAGCAGTCATTTTACACAAACATTCAAGTCTGTGACCGCATGTCTCCAGATGTTGTGTCTGTGTGTCCTGTGTGTCTGTGCACATCAATTGTTCAGGCATCAGACAAAAAAACATGGACGTGTTCACAGAGGAGCGGAGTGCAGTGCCGTACACACAATGGCACACACAACAGGGGGCACATCCTCTGTCCTCGACTGTGTCCACAGAGCTCCGTGTCCATTCAGTTTTGGAGCAGAAATCTTCCTAATCCAGCACAGTTGGAGGTCAAGTGCAGGAAAATCGAGATCTAGAAGTGAGTTGTGGTCAAGACACAAAAATAACCAGCCATTCACTGACTCACTAACACTGAGCAACAAGCTCTTCCCGCCATGTTACATGAATATTGGCTAAGAATAATAAAGTCTTTACTGAATAGTGGAACTCAAAGAGTCTGTTGTAGGCAATTACGGGAGCTAACAAGTGAAAAATTAATGGATAAAATTTATTAAGACATGAAACAGATTCCTGCATGTTGTGTTCACGCAATACTAGAGAAACTTCAAGGTCAGGGGATAGATGGAGTCATCAGAGCTGATTGTGTATTCATAGCCATCAATGAATCGACAGACAACCCAAACGCTGTGTTTATGTCGGATATTTTGGAGGTTTGAGGTTCCTGAGCAGCTGCTCTTTCTGCTTTAAGTGTCTCTTTTGAACTATTTGTGCTTAACACAAACATGGTGTGATTATATAATGATGTTGTTGTGAATAGTAAAGCACAGACTCTGAAAGGTGGAGTGAATGATCGGATTTCATTATGAATTCTCTTTTAAACTTTATGTTACTTGTTAACCCGAATTCAGCAGCTGCCATTACAAACTCTCGGCCTGTGTCTGATTTTAGCGACGTCTGATGTTTAAAATGACCCTAATCGTGTCAAATCAAGTTAATTTTACTGTCATAAAGATATTGTGCTCTTTGGTTGCACATTGCAGCAGGGCCTTCTCTCTCGTCTCTTTCTATTAATTCACAATGTCATTGAACTCACATCAGATTCTCAAAAGACTCCTATAAAATGTCAAGGACTTTGATTTTTTCTACTAATTTAACTAATTGCCTGTTTCTCTTTTAGCCCAAAAGGAATCTCCCAGAATAATCATTTCCACAAAAGATGAATTATAAGAATGTCTTCTAAGTAAAATAAAGAAAATTGCAATTCAATAATCCTGCCTGCCTCTTTGTCTTCTTGTCTGATTGTCTTTCTTTGATTATCTACTTGATTTATATTTTCTTGTCACACCTGACTTTGTTAGATTGCCAAATACCACAGGCCACTCTCCACCATTACTTCATTACTTACTTTACTCGATCACAGCCATAACAAAGGACTGGCGTAGTCGTCAAGATTCAAAGGCCGCTGATGTCTGCTCCAAACTCCCTTCAGGTTTATTTGAGTTCCTTTGTGAGACATTTACTGACATGGGATTGCTGGAGAACTTTCTTCATCAGAGCTTATCCACTCGCAGGGCTGATTGTAATGAAGGTTTAGTCGTCTTCAACACTCGGTGTAACAAAACCAAACCATACTGTGCTTTCACAGCCTCATATGATGATTGTCTGTTTATCAATGAAGTCTGAGTACAAAAACGAAAAGATCTCTTCTTGATCGCTGAACAAATCTCTACTCAAAAAATCCTTTGAGGCCCTCATGATGGACATCAGAATCAAATTATGTGTAATTATATTATTGGGTTACATACCTCCTAGACCAAATCCCACAGATTATCAGTCTTTTTAGATATAAGGTTTGGATTTTTTCACATTATTTACAAGAACATATTTAATTTATTTTTACTCTCAGTTGAAACCATACTTAAGAAAAGATGTTTTAGAAAGGGGTCACATTGAGAATATTTGTACCAAATTTATGATCAATTCCAGAATTTGAAGCAGAAATGGAAAGCAGCATGTTATGATTTTAGGCCTGCACACGTCACAAAAAGCCTGAATACTACAAGAAAGGCGCACGGCCTACAAAACCACTGAAAGGGAGAGGACAACCGTACAACACCTGGCTCAAAATAACAAAGACATACATTTTTAAATTAGATTTATTACATGTTTTAAATTAAATTAAGATTAAAAAAGGTTCACACTTTTGGGCAGTGTTGAAAAATCAAAAGGGAAACTAATATAAAAAATAAAAAAGAATTCATAGCCAAACAAGTTAAAATAAATGCAAATACAATAAACACTTCAAAAGGTTAAACACTTTGAAAATGAAAGAAGAAAGCCAAAGGTCAAAAAAAAAAAAAACAGGCAATCCATTAAACATCAAAATCATAACCCTGAAGAGGAAGATCACAAACAGGAGCTGAACGAGACGCACCACGGGGGGCTCAGACCTCCACACACACCTGAGGCCTGCTGGGCCACAAAACAGCCCTTGGGCAAGCAGCACAGCAGCAGCAGCAGCGTCCACTCTGACTAGAATACAAATTAACAGAAATACAAACTCAATGAACTCTCTTAAATATTACAAAAATGATTTAAAAAACTAATATCATTTAACAAAAACATTTACATAAAAAAAAATCACAAAACAATTAACAACTAAATAAAGCACTAAATTAAAATAAATGATTACTGAATAATGAGTACTTAAGTGCATGGGCAAGGAGTCGACCGCATCTGTAATTGTTCCCGGGAGCTGACCTATGTCCCCATGATATACAGAAGTGCGAGGCGGCTAGTAGGATGATGAGGAAAAAGAGAAAAAGACGAAGGTTGCAGGGAGGAAGGCAGGAAGCAGCAAGGAGAAAGACAGTGTGTGTGTGTGTGTGTGAGTGTGTGTGTGTGAGTGTTAGTGTGAGAGAGAGAAGGAGAGCGAGCAAACGCAGGGAGCCTGGGTGTTTGACTGACACCCAAGGAGCAGTCGTAGTGGTCGTTCCCGCTGAGTTTATCATGAAGAGCGGGAGTGACCAGAAGGCGGATGACCCGCCGTGGAATGTAGAATGAGTTGGGTCTTTGGGTGTGAAAGCCTCAGCGTGAGCGCCCTGGTCGCTGGAGAGCCCAAGATGCTGCTTGGTGGAGCCAACTGAAGTCAGGGGTCGGTGAGGTGAACCGATCAACATAAGCAGGCAGAGCAGGTCAGTTGCAGTATGGGTGACTCCTCAGGTGTATTCCCTGGATGGGAGAAACAGGGGAGTCGTCAAGCACCAGAAGAAGAACGGACCGGGCTTTATTTTTTAAAAGAATAGCTTCAAGCCGTTGTTTTAATCTCGTTTTTTAAAGTTTTTTTTTCTATTGGATTTTAACCTCCACCCTTACACTTGTTTTTATGGATTATTTATTTAATGACTTACATTTGAAGCACTGCACTTTATTTGGAACACCTTGTTTTGATTTTGTTGGTTTTAAATAAAAGCACTTTGCACTTTTTGCACCATCCCCTTGCTTCGTTGTGCCTCACTGCCTAGCTCATCGGTGACATTACCAACGGTTCAAGGGCTCCCAGAAGCGAGATGGGAGCATGGAGTGAACCCACATTGTCACAAGACACAGTAAAATCCAGGGCCATAGTGAAACCAGCTCTCTACCGGTGAGGTGGATGATTCCAGCAGGGAGAGTCTAAGAAGGAAAGTCCTCCTCATTCTGACCTGAAGCAGTGAAGTGGGCACCTGTTGTACAGATGTTAGATTAGGAAATGCAGAGGAACCAAGTCAGATGGTGAGGGAAGGGAATGAAAAAGCAACAGATGGAATCAGTGGAGTGACAAAGGCAGTAAATGAAGTAGAAACAGATAATGTTGTTGGTGTCTGAGTGTTGAAAGTTAACATGGCTGGCAGTGACAACACAGGGCAGGAAAAGCATAAATTACTGACATTCAGAAAAGTCACAGCTAAGACTAACAGCAGACGAGGATCAGGAAAAAAGAAGCACAAGCCATCTGCAGTAAAAGTTGTGGCAGTGATGACTGGGACCCCAACATGTGGACAGGTGACATACGTGACACAGATGAGTGTCCACTGGCCATCAAGAGCATCCCTCAGGAACAGAATGTTGTGTGACCTCCTCTTGTAGTGTGGTCATCTCCAGTGAGGCCTACAGAGGCAGGAAGCCTGCGATTAGGGGCTTTGGAGTTGCTGTCTGCTTCACAAACAAGATGGATGTTGTTGATGGCTTTGGAGCAGAAACATTAGCAAAGAAATGCAGAGTTGTAGGAGCTAACAGGAAAAATGGACAGAAATAGCGAAAGAATATTTAAAGAACAAGTCTGAAGAAAAAGAAATGTGACAAACTAATATTATGAATAATGATGGCATGGAGGGATGTTAAAGAGTGCAAAGAGTGAGTGTTAAAGTTTGAGTTTTAAAAGCGGGTTCTTAAAATCTGTAAAGGGAACACAAGGGAACCGCAGACCTGTAATGTCTTCTTTGAGGTGACAGCAAGGTCACAGTCGCCAGGAAGGAAGAAAGCTGCAGCTCTTACAAGGCCCTCAGTAGAACAATTAATAACAGCTCAGAATTTAAGAGACGGTGATGTGAGTGACCTGCAGGCTGAGCTGGAAAGGTAATCATAAGAAGATAAGAACATAAGAAATCTGACAAACGAGAGGAGACCATTCAGTCCATCAGGCCTGTTTGTTTAGCTCAAAGCTAAGCTCTCCCAATATCTCATCATGATTCTTCTTAAAGGTTCTCAAGGTTTCTGCTTCAACTCCATGTCTTGATAGTTTGCTCCTGAGTCCCACAACTCTTTGTGTAAAGAAGAGCTTCCTGCTTCAGTTTTAAATGCACTTCCCCTTAATGTCCACTGATGTCCTCCACTGCGTGATTCACTCTTAAGCTGATAGCATGTGCTGGTTCTCCTTTATCAAAGCCTTTGAGGATTTTAAATACCTGGATGAGGTTCTCACACAGTCATCTCAGACTAAACACATTTATTTCTCTGAGCCTCTCACAGTAGGACATGTCCTTCAGTCCTATGATGCACTGAGCTGCTCTTCTTGGTAAAGCTTCACGTGCTGCTATGTCTTTCTTGTCAGAGCGGTGCAAGCTGTTCACTTTAAAAAGAAATCCAAAGAATATATATTTTTATAAGCAAAATATTCTTGAGAATATGGGGTTCAGTTATTTTATGTTTCTAGAACTTCTTCTGTTTCCACTTATATGTGGGCATCGATGTTCTTGATCAAGCTTCTTGATACAATTTGGTCCTGCACCTCCTCACATTTTTTTCAGATCTTCTTTTACTTTGCCCATCCACCTCATGTTTACCTCACCTCACTTTTTCTTCCCCTGCACTTCCATTCCCATCACTCTTTTTCTCTCTTTTTCATTGTCTCTCCTCATCTCATGTCCATGCCACTCCATCCTACTTTCCTCTGCTTTCTTAGATACTTTTCATGTTCCTCTGATTGTCTCATTTACTATTCTGTCCTTTCTTGTAACTCCACTCATCCATCTCCATGTTCTCATTTTTGCCACTTCCAACTTCTTTTCCTGCTCTGCTCCCTTACTGTCCATGTCTGAGCTCTGTATGTCATTGCTTGTCTTTAGAACCTGACCTGTAACCTTCGTCTTAATTCTTTGATCACACAATAATGCTGATACCTTCTTCTAAGTGGGTTTTCTCTTCATCGACTTTTCCATCTTGGGCTAACACTGACTTCAGATATTTTTATTTGTCCATTCTTCTCAGTCGCTTTCACTGCAGGCTAACTTCTGAATCCTGATCATCACTAATCCTCACATATTCTGTCTTCTTTCTGTTTCAACACTGTCTCTTCCAAAAATAATGTTTCTAGAACAAAGTGGTTATTTAATTTGTGGTACCTCCATGTTATTTTGTTTTTAATATGGACGCCAGTATGTTATGATTCCTTTTACCAGGACACGTCTCCCAGTTGCCATAAAATGTGGTTTCGGACATCGCCACGTCTCACGTCATCAACAGTCCTCTTAAATCCCGGTGTGATGGTTAACTCTGTATCCATGATTTCGATATAAAGACAACTAGGAGTCCCAAAGCACTTCAGTCCCAAACACACACTTCTAAAATTGCTCACTGGGGGTGGATATAATGTTGAAGCCTGTCTGGCAATGAGGGCAAACACAGAGTCGTCATAAAAAAGCACTGAAGTCATCAGTCAACAGTCTGAATGGCCTCCTCTAATTGGTAGATGAGGTTATTTAGAAGAAACATGTTGGTCGTGATGCTTCTGGCAATGGTAACATACGTACAGGACCAATGGACACACTCAGAGTGAACTTGTCTAGAGGAGTGTGTTAACTCAACACTACGGCATGATGGGTAAACAACCAGGCCAGTGGGCTGACCAGCTCAATGTGTCACAGACGTGTAGGGTGATACCCACTGCCTTCCCAAGTCAGACACTGGGCATAGACAAGGGTTGGACATGAAGGGCACTTGGTGGTCCGCGAAAGTGATGCTGGTCCATACTATTAGGGGCTGTTTGTAGTCAGTTACGCCAGAGGTGGATAAACAGGAAAGGTGACTTAGGGTCTTAAGATGTGTGAGGAGTGTAACAAAGGATGGTTTGTGAGCACAGCTTCACGCCGGACACACTTTTACTTATGTTGGGACACGAGACAGCCATTGGCACCTGCTGAATGTCAACTTCCAATGCTACATGCATTTTGATGAATGGGTTGGTACAGCAGTCAGATAAACAGATAAATAGGGTCAAGTCAAGTCAAGTCAAGTCAACTTTATTTATAAAGCACTTTACATACAACAGCCGCTGACCAAAGTGCTGTACATAAACTAAATAAATTTAAACAAAACAAAGTAATAACTTAATCAATAAAATACAATAATAACTAATTACAACGTAATAAAAACAACTAAACAGAGTTAAAACAAATAACATCAACTGCTCACACAGAATCAAGCGCCTACCCAAAAAGATAGGTCTTAAGAGCAGACTTAAAAATGGGCAGTGAGGAGGCCTGTCTAATGTAGATCGGCAATGAATTCCAGAGCCTTGGAGCCACAACGGAAAAAGCCCTATCGCCCTGAGCTTTCGCTGAGTCCTAGGCACATCCAGAAACAGCTGACCAGCTGATGTGAGTAAGCGAACAGGAGAGTGCCTATGCAGCAGCTCAGCGAGGTAGGGCGAAGCACGCCCATTTAAAGACTTAAAAACAAATAAAAGAATCTTAAAATGAACTCTAAACTGAACAGGCAGCCAGTGCAGTGAAGATAATACAGTTGTAATGTGCTAATTTTTTCACAAGCCAGTTAGAAGACATGCAGCAGCATTTTGTACCAGCTGGAGCCGAGACAGGATAGACTGGCTAACACCAACATACAATGAATTACAATTGTCCAACCAAGTTGTAATAAAGGCATGGATTACTGTGGTGAATTGATCATTAGAAAGAATGTTTTTTTATCTTTGCCAAACGTCTCAGCTGAAAAAAAAACAAGATTTCACCACCGCACTGATCTGACCGTCCAGTCTAAAATCCTCATCTATCCTAAAACCCAAATTTGTAATAACAGGCGTACCATATTGTGCTAGGGGACCCAAATCCACAGGACCCACTGGTACCTCCAGGACCAAAAACTATAACCTCTGTCTTATTTTCATTAAAATTTAAGAAGTTCACTGCCATCCAAGCTTTCACCTCTTCTAGGCACATAACCAAAGTTTGTATGGAATAAGAATCCTTACGTTTGAGGGGTACGTAAACCTGAGTATCGTCTGCATAACAATGGAAAGCAATTTTATGCTTTCTAAAAATAGAGCCAAGAGGCAGAAGATACAAAGAAAATAGCAGAGGACCAAGTATGGAGCCATGCGGAACCCCACATGATAGTGAAGCAGAGGAAGAGCTAAATTCATCTAGCCTCACTGAAAAAGTTCCTCTAGTCAAGTACGACTTAAACCACGCTAAGGCAGTACCACGAATGCCCACACAATGCTCCAAACAAGATAATAAAATACTATGATCTATAGTATCAAAAGCAGCTGTCAAATCAAGCAGAACTAAAACCACATAACCCCCTGAGTCTGTTGCCAGAAAGATGTCTTAAAAAACCATCAGTAATGCGGTTTCACTACTGTGAAACGGCTTAAAACCGGATTGAAACACTTCAAGCACATCCCTTTCATCTAAAAAAGCTTTCAGTTGAATATATACACTTCTCTCCAAAACTTTGGACAAAAATGGAAGCTTGGAAATCGGTCTAAAATTAGATAGCAAAGTGGGATCTAGATTTGTTTTTTTTAATCAATGGTTGCACTATAGCATGTTTAAACAAACTAGGAACTACACCCGAGGAAAGGCTGCTATTAATAATAGCAAGAACAGATGGCCCTAAAACAGAAATAATCTCTTTAAAAAGAGAAGGTGGAACAACATCAAAAGGAGAACCTGAGGGCTTCAATTGGCCAACAATCTCAAATAAAGAAGATATGGTCATCAGCTCAAACTGATGAAAAACAGCAGAGCAGAAAAAAACAGTTAGTGCACCAGGGATAAGTTACAGAAATAATACAGACAAGCAAAAGATTAAACTATGCAGATTTAGTGAGAGGGAAGGACTTGCCTCACTTTAGACATCCATACATTATGAAGGGTTTGTAAAATGAACAAGATTTGGAAGCTGAGCAGAGTCGCATTTTCCTTCAAGTTTTTCCATTTGGATTTCTTTAGCAGGTGGTGTGACACTAAAAATCACTCATCGGCCTCAGCTGCAGTTTAGAGCGCCTTTCAAAGTTATGTCTTATCTCTTACTTTACTTACATAAATTTTGCTTTCAACTTCCATAATACAAAACATTTGTGCAGCTCTGAAAGAACATCAACAAATTCTGATTATTTTGTGGACCACTTATGTCAGCCTCAGCTTGTTTGATTAAATTAGATAAACTTTATCAATCCCGGGGCAATTAAGACGCATACAGCAGCAGAAACATAAAAACAAGAATACAGACTCACAGGACAAATAATACAGCCAGTCAATGAATGAAAGAATGAATGAATCAATTAATCAATAAGTAAATACAAAAAAATACACAAATTTACTAATAAATTTACACTGTGCATTTATTTTAAAAATAAACTTAACCAATAAATTGAATAGAAACATTGGTTTGCCACATAGCATTGGGCAAAATAGACCCCAAGAGGCTCTTCTTAGCCCACCATGGTGGAATGAGCCTGTGGCTAAAAGAACTCTTAAAGAAAGCCTCCTGAAGGTAATGGAGAGGATTTTTTTTATGATGGCATCCAATTTTTCCCCCATCCTCTTTTCCACATAAGTGTCCAGTGAGTCCAGGGTTGGCCCTGTGATGGCACAGTCTTTCCTGATAAGTTTCTTTAGGCCTTGTGCTTCTTTTGAGCTCAGCTTGTTTCCCCACGAGACTGCAGAATAGACCACCACCCTGGCTAGTAGAACATTTTCATCAGCTTGCTGCACACATTGAAGACCCGAGTCTCCTTACCAAGTCCACTCTGCTGTGGCCTTTTGTGTCCAGTACCACTGTGTTGTCAGACCAGTCCAGTTTGTTCTTCATGTGAAGCCTCAGGTACTTGTAGCTCCTCACTATTTTCACGTCTACCCCCTGGATGGTGATTGGTCTCAGAGGCTCCTTAGCACCAACTTGATTTCATCCTCATCTCCAGACCTGAAGGTTCTCTTCTTCATTTTCATTATAACTTTCAGTTGTTTTATGATTCATGGCTTATTGCTGTGAAAACAGTGCACTGTCTTTAGGGTTCTGTGTTATCCACACAAAACTTGATGGAATCTGTGATTGAGTGTTTCAGTTCCTCAACGTCCTCACTGTGCGACTCTCAAAGTACATCCCAGTCATTGTTTTAAAAAGCCTCCTTTAGATCTCCCTCAGCCTACATTGTCAATCCCTTCATTGTCCTGGTGGTGCCTGGTAACCTCTGCACGATGGGTTTATCTGTAGGTATGAGCCACGCCAGATTATGGTCTGATCAGCCTGAAGGTAGCACAGCAACAGATATGATGGTATTGTTTAAAACTTCACTACTTAATGGCCTGTAGCAAACTCCAGTCTGTTATTCATCACATACAATGTCACATCTCCTCCTCTCCTTCCTTTTCTGTCTTTCCTGGAGGTATGTAACAACTGATGTGATGTTCCTCTGCATCCTTCTTGTTTAGTGATGACTCCCTCATTCCTACAATATCTGAGACTCAATTGGAAGTTTTCTTGCCATTCCAGATATGATTTACATTATATCGCAGGGCTTCCTTCATCTCTGTGAGTTAAGTACGCAATAAAGTGCAAAAATTAAAAAAAAAAAAATAGCTGAACTGAATTGTTCCCACCATTAGCTGCCACCATGTGGTCTTCACCTGCCCTCGCTAACCACCAGTCAGCTCTCTGGGTGATGTGGGAAACTCACTCCTGGTGGGCCGCACACTGTTGTCAGCTCAACATGTCTGCTGCGTATCAAGATGGCTGTGTCCTGAGGAACAGAGTCTCAGCAGTGAACACTTGCTTTTATTTAAAATAAGAATCAGAATCAGACCCACTTTCATTTGTCAGAATGTACAGGAATTTAACTTGTTTATTTAGGATCCGATTACAATAAAATAACATTTCACATTCAAATAACAGAAGTTAAACATCACACATTATAAACTGTGGCAGAAGAGTGCAGTTATAGAGGAGATGAAGAAATTAAAGCATGTGTGTGTATACAGTGTGTTTGAACAGACAAACACATGCATGTACAGATATATATATATTTCCTGTAATATCTGTTACCACTAGTGCTACTACATTCTCTAACAATTGTCCAATAGTAAACAGAAAATTACATCAAGAACCGAATATACATATTAAACAGACTGCACTGCACAGCTCCATCATTTACAACATTCAATCTTTTCTTTTTAATAGTTCATATTGTTCTATGAATCATTTGTAAGATCATACACAGTAAAAAAAGTTTTTTTGTTAATTTAATCTCCGACAGTAAAACAGATGCCATCCTTATAAAAACTGTCAGTTATGCTCTGCCTATTGTCCTGATGAATGCAACCAGATATCTGAAGTTAGGCTGAATTCATAAAATGTCTGCCTGCTCTCAACAGCCCTGTAGGATCAGCCATGGCTGCTCAACTCAGTAGATGAGGAGCTCAGATTGTACTTTGACTCCAGCAGTCGGACGACCGGTAAAGAAGAGCAACAACGCCTTGGCATTTCTTGACGATTCTCCATCAGAGGTCTGGCTTTGAAAAACTCAACATGACATGAAGTTATCATCAGGTCACCTCATGGCCTCAAACACTTGAGCACCGTGCTGGTACTCTTGAGATTCTTGGTGTCTGCCACCTTTTTGTGTGGAGGGAATAATGAAGACAATCTGGATGGGCATCAGTGACCTGGGAAGGTCACAGAGTGGTGTTTGGGCTTAAGAAGTTCCTTCATATTTTGGGATGCTTACTATTTGTTATGACATTTGTGCAACCAAAGGAAATGCTTCTTGAATGCAGATTTACTTGTCCTTACCTAAAGACACTCAATCAAATATCAGTAATTCAATAGATGGCACTCAATAACAGGACCACCTGGCCCACCCAGATGTTGACAGTGTAAAGATGAAATCACTTCACAGCATCAGGTCAGACCTTGAAGTGACCCTGATGGGTGTGCCTGGCTGTGTTGTGTCATCAGTCATTCTGATCAAACCTCTCAGCTAAAGTGAGTATTGAAATCGGGGGCCTTGCACCAGTGACAGAAGCTGTGGTGGTCATTTTGTTTGCTAACATACAATAAATGTTTGTCTATAAATGTATGAGATCAGCTCTTGTATGTTCTTGATTTGCTGCCAGGGTGTGTCACATCACTTGCTGGGTTCAGAATTGTTTTAATTCTCACATCCATTAACCAATTTACAATCAAATAGGGCAATTCCAATGAAAAGTTTCATTTTGGATCATTTGAATAATAACATTTCATTATGTAAAGCACAGCCTCAGAACTGTAAGGTCCTTTGTAATGTCGTCAGCCTACTGTAGATTTCAATGTAAGCATCTGTTGTTTTTCTTCTCCTACAAAGTTGTGACGTCCATAAAACTCAGACATGACTTCTGGTTCAGCTGCTCTGCTATTTGTCTTCCACTTCACATCAATTAAATAAAACACAAATCACGATGGTCTGTAACTCATGTCTCACCATGTTAAAACACCACACAGTCCATCCCTTCAGCTCCACAATCCACGTCACAGATTTCACATTCTCCTCAGGGTCTTTCTCAGCCTCATTGATGTTCTCCTTGATCATTTCTCAGGGCTCCATAACTTGATTTTCTCCGTCCATTTTGAGTTAACCAGAAACACTTTGAGTTTGAAGTAATCACCAGAACCTCAAGATAAGAAGAGGTCAAATCAAGCTAGATTTAGTCAGCTAAATCTCGATATGATAAGCAATGGACTCATCATTAGGAGAATTGAACTTGATGAGTCTGAAAATGAGTTTCTGCAGAAGTTAGGGAAGAAATATTTCAGCACTTGGACAAAATTGTGGTGGATGAATAAGTTGAAAAGTGCTTAAATATTAAACCCTAAACACTTTGGTAATGTCATACTATTTTCTAAAACAACTTAATCCTGAGCTGAGGCTGAAGACTATCTAAGTAATCATAGGGTGTAAAGCAGGAACAAAACCTGAACAGGTAAATATAAATATAATAATTATAATTTCAATTATAATATATAAGCCTGTTACTTATTATTGTAAAGATATTGAAATGATCAGGTGTATGAGAGACTGCACTCAAGACAATACTTAAGTTGGCCATTAAGAGGCCCATTAGGTCTTTTGTAGTTAAAACTGCAAACTCCTCAAGTGCACTCTGATCTTCTGCAGCTCCATACACGCCCACCCGTCTGCCGTGTGCCTGAACATTCATCTCACCTCCCACAGCTCACCGGGGGTCAGTGAAGCTCCATTTACCTTATTTTCCCTCCTCTGTGAGTCAATCCAAAGCCAGGATCCTAACTGAGGTGCACCAATGACCAGGTTGATTAACTTTAGTAGTGTGGAGACACCTCTGATGTGCTTCAGACAGGTCCTCTACTTATTTAATATCACTGTGAGAAGTTCAGACTTGAGTAGCTGTGTGGCAGATGAAATTTAATGTTGGTAAATGTAATAGTATGGCACGTAGGAAGTAACAAATGTTGGATATGAAAACACGGTAGAATGTTTTAGATTTGAAAATACACCTTATGAGAAGTATTGTGACTGTGTACATCAGCGCAGTGTAGAGAAGTGATGAAGAAGAACAACAGAGTGTCAAGTTGTATAGCTCCCTAAATCTGTAGATGTAGAGGTGATGTTTAAACTACAGTATAGTCAGGTCCAGTCGTTTTTTGGACATTTACACGATTTTCATAGTTTTGACTCTGTGGCCCACCAAAATGGATCTGAAACAAAGCAATCCAAATGTGATTGAAGTGTAGACTTTCAGATTTAATTCAAGGGGTTTAACAGAAAGATTGTATGAGCTGTTTAGAAAAGACAGATATTTTTATTCATGGTCTCACCAGTTTCTGGGACTCAAAAGTATTTGGACAAACTAACCTAATCATGAATATAATGATAAATTTCCAGATTTTGATGGAAAGTCCTTTGCAGTCAATGACTGCCTGAAGTTTGAACCCACGGCCATCTCCAAGTGTTGGGTGACCACCCTTCTGATTCCTTGCCAGGCCTTTACTGCCACTGTCTTCATGTGCTGCTTGCTCATTGAATTCTGCCATCAGTTTTGTCTTCATTAAGTGAACTGCATGTCCAGTTGTGTTGTAGTCAGTTGATTGACTTGGCTATTAGTGAATATTCCACTGTTTTGTGTTGAAAATCACTTGGTTTGCTGTCTTGCTGTGTTTTGGCTCCTTGTTCATCTGTACTGTGAAGTGTAGTCATCCCAGTTTTGACTGGGCAGTTGGCAGAATCTGAGCAAACAGTATTAGCGTCTTCTACACTTCAGAATTCATTCTGCATCTTCCGCTACTTTTGATGTCCCAGGCCAGTATGCAAGGTCCATCACTAAGTGTGTTGCGACTTTAGTGCATGGGGTGCTAACTGGTATTCCTATTATAGGGCCACACAACACACTGCATGTCCTCCTTTTCTTAGACCCCCTCTACAAGGACCTCACCCCTGATGATGAGTGGAGTCTGATTCAAGGAGATTTACCAAAGTATGTGGTGATTTGGGATAATGTACGTTTCCATCACTCAAGCACCATCACTAAATGGTTTGTAGCCCACTATATGGTGGAATTCCTCCCATCCTGTTCTCCATTCCTTAACCCAGTTGAGGAGTTCTACTAATTGTGGAGGTGGCAGGTTTACAATCACCAGCCACAGACTCAGATGACCCTGCTGGATGTCATGGATGAAGCAGGTGAGGACATCACAGCAGACGCCTGCAGAGGCTCAATTAGACTTTCCTAAAGATTCTTTCTATCCCACATAGCAAAGGAAGATATCAGCTGTAATGTGCGTGAGAATCTGTTGCCTAGAAGACAGGAATGTCAGGGAGTGTAAAAACGATATGCTCTGTCAACAAATTAAAGTACAATAAGTAAAAGCGTAAATGTAAATCCTGTCCAATCTCTTGCTGTCAATCCCCCACATACAGTCAGGTGTAACTTTGTACTGCTGGAGTTGATATCTGCCATACGTACACAAAAGTGCAGCCTTAAGCATCTTCAGTCATTGACGTCAAAACCTCAGCCACAGTTCACATCAGGAAATCCTCCCAGAGTGCACTGTGATACTGACGACATGGCTACACATTTTAACAAAGACACCAGGACTTGTCATTGTGATGGCACCAACATGTTCATTAACTTAAATATTGACATTTAGAGATAAACTAAAAATTTTGAGCACTTTAAGGCTTTCGCAGGTAATCCATTGTGTGCTGCTCTTTGTATGAATTGTTTCTAGAAAGGTGCATACTGTTTTGTGAAAATTAATGATGATTAGAGAAATGTTCAAAGTGATTGAGAAGAACTGTAACAATAAACCAAAAAAATAAATTTAGCACTCGGCTTTCACTACCAACTGTAATAATTCACATGCATTGAAGGTTGTGTCTTTGTAATGTAGAGACTACGATCCTGCACAGATCTCCAGGTGAGTTCTCATTAGGTCTTTATTCCGTCAGGCACAAGAGAATTTGGACACGATTTTCATAATGTTGGCCCTGTACACCACCACAATGGATTTGAAACAAAGCAACTATTATGTGACAGAAATGCAGACTTTCACTTTCAATTTAAGGGGTTTTCTTAAAATTTCATATGAGCCATTTAGGAATGACCAATATTTTTCTGCATAGCCCCCCATTTTCAAGGGCTCAAAGTATTTGGACATTTGACTGATAAACTGTTCCATCGCCAGGTGTGTGCAGGTCCCTCATTATTCTATTAACTGTTATCAGGTAGAAGGTCTGGAGTTGACTGTAATATGAAGCATTACACTAAGTATACAGTATTAGAGTGCAGTGCTCATTGTCAGATTACATACCTGTCAACTCCACAAAACGTCTGAATGATTGATGATAGGGTTGTTGTCCCAACATTCAGCACCATATGACCAGCCTCTGCCATTGTATGTCCAAGATTGAGAACATGGTCCACAGTTGTGGCCCTTATGATATTAGGAATGTGCCTGTCCCTTTGTTCTCTTCTACCTCTTCCTCTGTTTTTCTTCCTGACTCTTCCACCACACAGCTTTGCTCCTCTTCTTCTTCCTGGCTGTTCATTTTTTTGTTGTTCTTCCATTGTCAGAAACTCAAACATTGTGCTGTGCTCTGTTGATATCTGCTTTCCAACTGAAGGTTCATGAAATGTCCCTCTGATCTCTTTAGAGGACCGGCTGATCATCGGTTGAACTCACACTTCAAACATTCTCCTTCAGTGGTGGAATTCAAGATTCACCTGAAAGCAATTCATCAATTCAGGGCACATTTACTGAAAAAGTCAAATAGAAATTTACAGAAAATATGCTTGACACATTACTACAGTTCAACCATTATGCCTGTAATGACTTATGTGATGAACTAATGCTTTATTGTTTTGGGGAGTAAGACTATTCAACAGAGACCATTATAAAACATTTTGAACATCATGACATAAGCGACTGATAACATAGGACCCAGCAGAAACTTGTACATAATCATCAGTGTGAATGTGCCAGAACATTTGTAGTTTCTTCAACACAATGAGACATTACTTCTATGATGTGCACAAGTGACAAGATGATGTGCAGGTTAGACAAAACCTTTTGAGAATTTTAGTTCTGATCTGAGAAATGAAACAAAGTGACTGAAAACAAAAGCTAAATCTACTTGCTCCAAAACCTAATTAAAGACTGAAACTTGAGAGGAGAAAAGAAAAATAAATAAATACATTGTAAGCATATCTAACATGTTGAGCTGTGTGGTGAAGACTAAACCCACAAAAACTTAAAATGTTACATGCAACTTTAGTCCAAAAGAATGACAACAGAAACAAGCAGAACAAATGTGAAGTATGGAGATGGAGAGCGTTGCTGATGGTGAAGGTCTGATAAAAAGAATTTAGAAGAAGTTCACCTGGAATTTATGAAATTTAAGAAGAACCGATGAGTAAGAAACTAAGAAACTAAAGAAGCAACAGCAGGTAATTAGTGAATACAAGTTTATGAGGAGGCTGGAGCTCCGACATAAGATGCTAAAAAAGTGGTTCAGCAGTGAGAATGTGGCCAGAAATCACCAGGAACCAAATCTGTTTCTCCTTTTAAACTTTTAGACATTAATTGGGTTAGCCTCAATCCCCAGCACTTTACCAGTTTGTGTTTATTCCTCAAAATATACTGTATTGATTTAGTTATTTATGTATGAAGCCATCTGGCTCCCCCCTTGATAGATAGATAGATAGATAGATAGATAGATAGATAGATAGATAGATAGATAGATAGATAGATAGATAGATAGATAGATAGATAGATAGATAGATAGATAGATAGATAGATAGATAGATAGATAGATAGATAGATAGATAGATAGAAGCTGCTCCTCTGTCTGGAGATGATCCTGTTCAGTGGATGCAGTGGATTCTTCATGATTGACATGAGTCTGCTCAGCACCCGCCACTTTGCCACGAATGTCAAACTGCCCAGGTCCGTGCCTACAATAGAGCCTACCTTCCTAACCAGTTTGTCCAGGTGTGAGGCGTCCTTCTTCTTTATGCTGCCTCCCCAGCACACCACCACTTAGAAGAGGGCCGCCTTCTAAGGAATTATAGTCGGCTCTGTCCTCTCTTGCACAGAGCATCAGTATTGGCAGTCCTGTCCAGTTTATCATCCAGCTGCACTCCCAGGTATTTATAGGTCTGCACCCTCTGCACACAGTCACCTCTGATGATCATTGGGTCCATGAGAGGCCTGGGTCTTCTAAAATCCACTACCAGCTCCTTGGTTTTGCTTGTGTTCAGTTATAGGTGGTTTGAGTCACACCATTTAACAAAGTCCTTGATTAGGTTCCTGTACTCCTCCTCCTGCCCACTCCTGATGTAGCCCACGATAGCAATGTCGTCAGCGAACTTTTGCACGTGGCAAAACTCCGAGTTGTATTGGAAGTCTGATTTATGTTGGCTGAAAGGTACAGAAAAAGTACAGTCCACTGTGGCGCTCCTGTGTTGCTGACCACAATGTCAGACCTGCAGTTCCCAAGATACACATACTGAGGTCTGTCTATAAGATAGTCCATGATCCATCCCATCAGGTATGAATCTACTCCCATCTCTGTCAGCTTGTCCATAATAAACAGAGGTTGGATGGTGTTGAAGGCGCTAGAGAAGTCTAGAAACATAATTCTTACAGCACCACTGCCTCTGTCCAAGAGGGAGAGGGATCAGTATAGCATATAGATGATGGTATCCTCCGCTCCCACCTTCTCCTGGTATGCAAACTGCAGAGGGTTGAGGGTGTGGCGGACCCGTGGCCTCAGGTGGTGAAGCAGCAGCCGTTCCATGGTCTTCATCACGTGACATCAGAACGATAGGCCGGAAGTCATTCAGCTCACTAGGACGTGATACCTTTGGGACTGGGGTGACTGAAGATGTTTTCCAAAGCCTCGGGACTCTCCCCTGTTCCAGGCTCAGGTTGAAGATTTGCTGTAGAGGACTCCCCAGCTCCAACGCACAGGCCCACTGCTTTGCTGGCACGAAGTCTCCTCAGCTCTCTGCTTACCTGGGCTGCTATAATTGTGGGTGGGGGAAAACTCTCTCCTATGCTGGTATCAAAAGAAGGATGAGTGGAGGGTGCAGTACTCCAAGGTGAGAGTGGGTTAGGCGGGTTAAACCTGTTAAAGAAGTTGTTCATCTGGTTTGCTCTCTCCACGTCTCTCTCAGTGGTGGTACCCCACATTGAGCTGCAGCCAGTGATGATCTTCATCGTATCCCACACTTCCTTCATGCTGTTATTCTGCAACTTTTGCTCCAATATTCTCCTGTACTGCTCTTTCGCCGCCCTGAGCTGGACTCGAAATTCCTTCTGCACGTGCTTGAGCTCATGCCGATCACCACCTTTAAAAGCCCTTTTCTTCTGGTTCAAAAGGCCCTTGATGTCACTTGTAATCCATGGCTTGATGTTAGCATAGCAGCGTACTGTTCTTCCTTGAACTACAATGTCCATACAGAAGTTGATGTAGTCAGTAGTGTAGTCAATAGCCTCCTCAATGTTCTTACTATGTGACCCCAGCAGGATATCCCAGTCTGTAGTTCCAGTCTCTCAGAGCCTGCTCTGCCTCAGGGGACCACTTCCTGAATGAGCGTGTGGTTGTAGGTAGCGACCTCACTCTTAGTTTGTAGTGAGGCTGAAGCAGAACCAGGTTATGATCTGCTTTCCCTAGCACAGGCAGCAGGATGGCGCTGTATGCGTCTTTAACGTTTGCATACAGTAGGTCAATAATTCTATTTCCCCGGGTGTTACAATCCACATACTGGTAGAAGGCAGGTAATGTTTTGTCCAGCGTCACATGGTTAAAGTCTCCAGCGATTAACACAAGCACCTCGGTGTGCTGCGTTTGTAGTTTAGCAAGAGCGGAATGGATAATGTCACCCGCTATCTCCATGCCCAAAGCTGAGGAGGGATGTAAATAATAACAACAATGACGTGTCTAAACTCTCTGGGCAAGTAATAAGGATGCAGACTTATGGCCAACAGTTCGATGTCCCTGCAGCAAGTGGAAATTTTGATCTTTACATGTCAAGAGTTGCACCACCTTGTGTTCACATAGAGAGTGAGTCCCCCTCCTTTCCGCTTCTCGCAGGTATTTGCGTCTCTGTTTGCTCTAACTGTGCTAAACCTGGGTAGCTCCACGTTAGCATCTGGGATGGTAGTTGTTAGCCACGTTTCACAAAAACACACAAACTGCATTCTCTGTAGGTCCTGACATTTTTCACCAGTGCAGCCAGTTTGTCGATCTTATTTGGTAGTGAGTTCACATTTCCCAGGAACACAGAAGGCACCAAAGGCTTGTATCGCCTCTTTCTCGCTAGGCTCTTAGCTTTTAGCTTAGCGCCGGCTCTGCTGCCACGATACCGTCTTCTTACCTCATCAGGTAAATAGGGAACCGCACAGGCCTTTTGTTCTCAGTGCTTGAAGATGACTACCTAAATAGATGAGCCTCGCCATGTAAAAATCCATGTCCAAGTAGTAAAAAGTGTCCAGAGAATAAGTCCACATAAAAGAAAGTGGTAGGAGTGATCAGTGAAATAGAGAAAAATAGAGAAAAAGGTAGAAAGATAAAGTCATATACGGAGCTGTTGGAATGGCTGCCACTCATATTCATTTATTTATTTATGAAGCCATCTGGCTCCCCCCTTGATGTTGTCCCTCCTCGACTTCTTAAGGAGGTCTTTTCTACCTTGGGTCCTTCTATTGTTACTATTATTAATAGTAGTTTAATCTCTAGTGGTGCATAAAAATTTTAAACATGCTGTTGTGCAACTTCTGCTGAAAAAAACGGGTCTGGACCACTCTGTTATGTCTAACTTTAGGCCTATTTTCAAGCTGCATTTTTTGTCCAAACTCTTGGAAATTGTCATCTACACTCAACTGAAGTCCTTCCTGGATGAACATGCAATACTGGATGTGTTCCAGTCTGGGTTTTAAACTCACCACAGCACAGAGTCTTCTTTGTTAAGGGTTTTTAATGATATTCTTTTAACAGTGAACTCTGGTGACTGTATACTACTTATGCTTCTGGATTTAACAGCTGCCTTTAACACTACAGACCATGAGATCCTCATCTCCAGGATAGAGCAGTGAGTGGGCATTACAGGTTCAGCTCTTCAATGGTTTAGGGTTTTTTTTTATTGTTTTTTTTTATTTTATTTTTATTTTTATTAATTTTATTACAATCCATACAAAGCAATCAAGTTTTTACAAAAAGAAAAATTGATTAAGAACAGATCGATCCCCACCCTGAGAGAGAGAGCAAGCCAAACGCGTTAAAATTTAAGGCTTGTAAACATACCTAAATTAATAAATTCTCTGTGCTTTATAAACTTATTTTAAAATATTACTGATTAGATCCTGCCATGTTTTGAAAAAGTCTGTACGATCCTCTAACTGAGTATTTGATTTTTCCAATTTCAAATAATATAACACATCGGTTTCCCACTGACTTAAAGAGGAGAGTTTGGGTTCTTCCAGTTTATCAGAATAAGTCTGCGTGCCAAGAGTGTAGTGACTGCAATGACAATTTGTTTGTCTTTCTCCACTTTAAGCCCTCTGGAAGAACCCCAAACACAGCTGTTAATGGGTTAGGAGGGATTGTGAGTCCAAGGCTGTCTGAAGGTAATTAAAAATTTTTGTCCAGAATAATGTTAATTTGGTGCAGGCCCAGAACATGTGACCTAGTGAGGCTGGGGCTTGGTTGCAACGTTCGCAGGTTGGATCATGCCCTGGAAACATTTTGGAGAGTTTTAGTCGAGACAGATGTGCTCGATATATAATTTTGAGTTGTATAATTGTATGCTTTGCATATGGAGCTCGAGTGAATTCTCTGCATTGCTACTTTCCACTCCTTTTCTGATATATTAATTGAGAGATCTTTTCCCAGTGTCCTCTTGGATCTTTGAAAGGAGGGATTGTAAAATGATTTTATATATTGTAGAGATGGAGTCTAAGTCCTTGAGATTGAGCAATATTTTTCCAGCATGGATGAGGGTGCAAGATGAGGAAAATCTGGAAGGTTCTGTTTAACAAAGTTCCTGATTTGAAGATAGTGAAAGAAATGTGTAGCTGGAATGTTAAATTTGGAATGTAATTGTTCATAGGATGCAAAGACGTTGTCTATATAAAGATCTCTAAGCAAGTTAATTCCAAATTTTTCCAGATATTAAAAACTGCATATGTTTGTGAAGGTTGAAAGAGGTGGTTCTCTTGCAGAGGTGCCACAGATAGAAGCTTCTCCGTCTTAAAATGCTTTCTACATTGGTTCCAGATTCTAAGTGAGTGGAGCACAATTGGGTTATTAGTGTATTGCCGATAACGTGTGTTTATTGGAGCACAGAGCAAGGAATACAAAGAAGTACTGCAGGATTTTACTTCTATTGTGGTCCAAGCCTGTGTATGTTCTTCTATTTGTGTCCAGGTTCTTATCGCCTGTATATTTGCTGCCCAGTAATAAAACTGGAAGTTAGGTAGAGCCATGCCACCTTCTGCCTTTTGTCTTTGTAGGGTCGCTCTTTTGATGCGTGGATGTTTTGAATTCCAAATAAATGAGGTT
The DNA here is from genome assembly GCF_016835505.1 of Polypterus senegalus. Classification (NCBI taxonomy): domain Eukaryota; kingdom Metazoa; phylum Chordata; class Cladistia; order Polypteriformes; family Polypteridae; genus Polypterus; species Polypterus senegalus. Next base: position 230,977,041 of record NC_053157.1, on the reverse strand, counting down.
ATTGTTGAATCTAATTGCTTAAAGAATGATTTATTAATGTATATTGGGATGTTTTGAAATAAAAAGGAGCTTAGGAAGAATATTCATCTTAACAGTGTTAATTCTTCCAGCTAGTGTGAGATGAAGGGTTGACCATCTATGCAAGTCTTGTTTAATTTTTTCCATGCAGACGCGAAATTTTGTTGATAAGAGCTTTATGTTTACTTGTGATGTTTACCCCGAGGTATTTAAACTGTTCTGCAATGATAAAAGGTAGGGTGTCTAATCTAATATTATATGCTTGAGAATTCACTGGAAAGAGTACACTTTTATTCAGATTAATTCTGAGACCAGAGATCTTTTGAAATTCTGTGAGTGCTGCTAAGACTGCAGGCACAGAATTTTCTGGGTCCGATATATACAGTACCATGTCATCTGCATATAATGAGATTTTCTGTTCCAGTCCTTCTCTGCTAATCCCCTTTATCTGATCAGTATTTCGACAATGTATTGCCAGTGGTTCAATGGCAATGCAAACAGCAGCGTGACAAGGGCATCCTTGTCTAGTGCCACGTTCTAGTTTAAAGTAGTCTGAGCAAATGTTATTGATGCAAACTGAAGCTTCTGGGTTAGTATACAGTAATTTAATCCATGCACAAATGTTGGGCCAAACCCAAACTTCTCCAATGTAGTAAAAAGGTATTTCCATTCAATCATGTCGAATGCTTTTTCTGCATCCAATGATAATAATATTTCTGGGGTGTTTGATTTAGTTGGTGAGTATATTACATTAAACAGGCGTCGAAGATTTGAAGATAAGTGTCGGCCCCTAATAAATCCAGTTTGGTCTTGTGATATTACCGAGGAGAGCACTTTCTCCATCCTTCTAGCTATGATTTTAGAGAGTATTTTAACGTCGTTATTCAGAAGTGAAATTGGTCTGTATGATGCACATTGTAATAAGTCCTTATTTTGTTTTGGAAAGACAGTGATTAGTGCTTGGCGAAAGGTTTGTGTTTGGTTATCTCTGGCTTCTGTAAATGTTGCTAATAGGAGGGGAGCTAGCTGAGCGGAGAATTTCTTGTAAAACTCTGCAGGGTAGCCGTCAGGGCCTGCTGCTTTTATGGCATCTTTATAGCATCTAGTAATTCTGATAATGCCAGAGGTTTATCAAGTTCCTCCACACTAAAAGCGTCTATTTGTGGTATCTGTAATGTATCCAGAAATGCATTAGATTGTGTATTGTCTTCTTTAAACTCAGTAGTATATAGGGATTTATAGTAGTCTCTGAAAGTGTGCATTATATTTTTGTGTTCGATGATTTTATTTCTGTTCGTGTTACTGATTACTGAGATTGCGTTGTGCACTTCTTGCTTGTGAATTTGTTGAGCTAAAAGCTTATTAGCTTTCTCTCCATGTTCATAGTAATGATGTCTGGATTTGTAAATTAGTTGTTCAGTTTCTTTAGTTGTCAAGAGGTTTAATACTGAATGTAGAGCCTGCCTCCTCCTATGTAGAGTCTTGCTTGGTAGTCTGGCGTGTTCTTCATCTATTTTAGTAATTTCGATTTTTATCTCTGCTACATTCTTGGCTTAAGGATTTATTTCTGTGCGAAAGATATGAGATAATCTGTCCTCTTAAGAAGGCCTTTAAGAGTTAATGGTTTAGGTTTTTGTGCCAGAATTGACGATTTTACTTCCACCTCTGTTTCTCTCCCATGGAGGGTACCACAGGGCTCCATCCTGGGACCTCTTTTGTTCTCCTTGTACCTGCTGCCACTCTGCACTATTTTTCGGAAACACTGTATTTCTTTTCATCTCTATGCAGATGACTGTCAGGTTTATTTCCCTCTGTTAAATTACAGCAATGAAACTCTCAAGTATCAATTTGTGTCGGGTCATTTTTACAAAGACTCGGCCAACGAACATGAAAACACAGCCTTGGACGGGCCGAATGAGGGATTAAAAAAAAAAAAGAAATGGTTATACGGCCCTGGATAAGACAGTAGAACTCCTCGGATCTATTCATTCCGACCATTCTTGGTGGGCGTCAGAATAAAAATGGTGTGGAGCAAAAATTAATTCTGTCTGATGTCCGAAGATGCCGAGCGTTACAAAGTAAACATTTTATCCACCGCTCTTTTTGTCAAAAAAGTTAAAGTTTCAATGGCGGTGAAATTGGGGCATGCCCATGCTCTCATAAACGGCAATGCCAAGTACCCCGTAGAAAGAGTGAATATGAAAGTTCCCAGTATGCCGGCCGGGATACAAGTGAGCAGTCAGGAGAACCTGTTCTTGGGACAAATACCCAAGTACGTGGTCCTAGGCATGGTGGATAAACCCCTTTAATTTCAAGCATAACAATGTGGAGTTCCTGGCCTTGTATTTGGACACAGAACAGAATCCCGCCAAAACATTTCAACCCAATTATGCTAATCACTTCACCGCTCGAGAATATTACCTCGAGAACCTCGTGCTGGCCTCCGGAAAGCATTTGAAAAACCTGCCACTAGCTATCAGCCGTTTGGAATTCTCCCGAGGCTACACCCTGTTTGCCTTTGATTTGACGCCTGATCAAGAATGCGGAGACCATTTCTCATTGATGAAAACCGGGAACATGAGATTTGAAATCCGCTTTCGGCAGCCCCTACCCAATACTGTGAATCTAAAAGTGTACGCAGTCTTTGACAACATTATTGAAATAAACCATTGATTACTAAAAAACATGAACACCCTGCAGATCAACAAACTCCTGTCCAGTAATCCGTACACAGAAAATCTGTTTTACTGAGTGTTGCCGTGTGATGAACTGCCTGTAAAGATACTTACGGATCTTCCAACCATGATCATCGTCAATACTCACCGTCAAAATCAACCCGGAGAACACTGGCTGGTGATACATCTCAGACAAGATGGAACTGGAGAAATTTTCGATTCCTACGGCGCCCCACCAGACTCTATCTGTTTTCCTGAGGAAATATACAGCTTTTTAAACAGAAACTGTAAAGAAATTATTCACCATACTCGGCATCTTCTAAGCTGGTTTTCCACCGTCTGCGGACAACACTGTATTTTTTTCCTGCATCATAGAGGAAAAGGACACTTTTATAAAGAGGTCATAAACCTGTATTTTAATGAAGTCACACAAGAACGATTATATGATTCAAAATTTGTCAATACCTTGTCAAAGAACACTTCTAGAGGTTTTCAGGATCACCCCTGTAGGCAAAGTTCTATGACCTGTAATTATTAATAAAGAAAGTCAGGCTGTGTAATCAAATGTAATATTTTATTAAACAAAAATATAATTACATTTCAATAAGGAATCCATTCATTCTTTTTGCGAGATCTGGTTTTCTTGCCAACAGGTGTATCGGCAGCAGAGGCAGTGACCCCGTCTGGGGCAGAAGGTTTGAAACTCTCTAGAAGTTCTCTCGTGTCGACATTTGGCACAGCAGAGGCCTTAACAAACCAGCCAGGGCCTTAACAAATTCTTTTCACCCCCTAAGTCTCCAATAGGACGGGATGTTGTGATGGGTGGTTAAGTTCCGCATTAGATCGACCATATTCGTACCGGGTAATGGTTCTCCACGAAACACAAACTCTCCCAAGCCATTCCAGTAGGTTGTATTAGGGTTATGCGACATTTTCTGTAAAATAATATTGGTATATTTCTTTGATTTATCCGGCCACTTTTCAAAATCTTGTCATACACCCGTTCTTCTGGGGTACTAGGAGCCTCTTTGAGCACTCCCGGCGGCTCTTCCTTGCTCTCGGCAGGCAGCAATAACGTCAGAGAACCGGTTTCTTTATCCGCTTTTTTCACAAAGGTAAGATATCTTTGGAAGACGGTCATATAAAGTTTTACTTTTGCATCGACGCCTAAGTTACCGCGTTCAAGTATGACTTTCATTTGTTTATTCAGTTCACTTTACGTAGTGCTTGAAAGGTAGCTGGGGATTTCTGTTGCCATTGAGCCATTTGTTGTTGTGGGACCAGGTACATCTTGTGTGTGTATTCCACATTTATACTCTTGAAACTATTAAACTAGTAATGAAAGGAATGGCAGCACTTAATAGGGCTCCGAGAAACCCTCCTTTCTGATTTAAAAGGGCTTTTTTCTTTTTAACTGTAAGTTTTTTATCGCTGAGTTTCTTAACAGCACAACAATGCTTCTTCAGCAATTAGAACTGTCTGGAAGTCAGGGGTACATGTCCTTTTAAAGTATTGAAAGCTATTTCGGCCAGCACGTAAATGAAATCGTCAGGAGCTTTGCTCAGCACCGCTTTTCTTCGGTGACAGGAGACACTGTGCAGGATCTTGAGCAGAGGGAGATTTCTTTTTATTCTGCATGACATGCCGGCTCTTTCTCAAATACAGTGGAACCTCGGTTCACGACCATAATTCGTTCCAGAACTTTGGTCGTAAACCGAGTTGGTCGTGAACCGAAGCAGTTTTCCCCATAGGATTGTATGTAAATACAATTAATCCGTTCCAGACCAAACAAACTGTATGTAAATATGTAAAAATATGTAAAGATTAAGCACAAATATAGTTAATTACACCATAGAATCCACAGTGTAATAGTAAACTAATGTAAAAACATTGAATAACACTGACACAAAACACCCAGGCTCCCTGATCAGCTACCTCGCTCGCTCTCTCTCTGTAGCACACACACCACCAAAGCCCCTCCCTCCCTGCCTGCCTCCCTCCCTACCTCAGCTACA